>NW_015507929.1:14876-32272 GCF_001515645.1 Sinocyclocheilus grahami | reverse complement strand
CGACATTGCCCAACCCTGCTCTACAGATTCAAATTTTGAAGAATATTCATCGTTTTGGCGTACAGATGGCCTCGGCGTAGACCATATTGAAAGAATCCCAGTTCAGAAGAGAGCATTGATAAGCAAAGCTTCATTTTACAGTCACTAAACAAATAGACCACACATATTTTCATCTTTACAGAATACAACATCTCCCAATCTCCCAATATTCATATTCCAATATTCAAAATATATACACCAAATTAAATGAAATATTAATGAATATTCCACGAACAGATGCCATAAATGTCATAAATTCACATAAATGTAAATCATTATTATAGATTAACAATCACAATATTACTATCTGTTTTTTTATCAATGATACTAGAAGCGATCACATTATCATACGCACATTTCCATCACACATCTCAGTTTTCTATTAATATAGATTATTAAACTAATCTGTCTAAATCTTCCAAATTTACAGGTATATATGAAATATGGCCATTTACATCGTCTATGTGGTTTTTAAAATATGCTGCTAAAAGCTGTTTTATGTTTTCATTATGACACCCCTTTAATTAAAATATAGGCATATGATTCATAGATCTTTCATCTTTTCAGTATGTAATATCCAGTTTTCGATAAAAATAATAACAAATATTTGTACTTTTGTATTTGTGGAGTTTCTGCAGATAACGTAACAAAATAAAAAATAGCAACATAAATTAAGGGAGAAATGAAAACAAAGAAATGTAAAACGGAGGGAATTTAAAAAATGAAATATTAAAGCATATTCATCATTTTGGCCACTAGATGGAGAGCAAAGCTTCGTTTGGCCATCACTAAACAACTGGACCACACATATTTTCATCTGTACGATTAAAACTCCAATATTTGTCACAATATCATTAAAACTTCAATATATATCACAATATCATTAAAACTCCAATATATATCACAATATCATTAATCTGTTCTGTTTTCTTTCAACCTCTTGTTGATCTGACGTCATTGACCAGAAGAACAGCAGCAGCTGCAGCAGCCACGCCCATCAGAGCAGTGACGACCAATCGGATCACAGGCTCGATAGTATCACAGCTACTGACGTGAACCTCTGAAAAAACAACAATAAATGAAGTGGGTTTAGTTTGATGGCTGGCTCATGGAGCAAGTACCTCATCTGGTGTCTGCATCCTTCAAAATCATCTTAATGTGAAGATTGAAGATTGTATTCTCTGATAGCGACCCAGATGGGCCTTGTAACATAAATCTCTAATTTAATGTGTGTTATTGTTCATATTTATGGTTTTAATCAACAGAAAGAGAAGAAAAAACTTACTGAGCAAGTGGAAGAACACATCTTGATATTACTAACCAAATACTCCAATTCTTTTTGAATGTGGCTTTAGCAGATGGCCTCCAAAGTCACCTGATCAATTAAATCTGCATTGAATGATTTTCTGCAGATGACATCTTTTTATGTATTTTTATTTTTTTACATGGTACAATAGTTCTCTCTCAATCCAGTCTCGTATCGATGTGTTGTCTATCTCTAGAGATTGAAATCATACTATTTCTGACATTATTCCAGCAGCACTTTCTGATCACAAACGCATCTCTAGATTCATTTCTTTTTCAGATACTGTTCATCTGCATAGAACTGCTGTTGAAAATTAATGTTTCATTGCTTAATTATAATGAAGTAAGGGGAAAATAAATGTTATTATTTGCAATTATTGGGGGAAAAAGCAAATAAGGAAATGTTGCTGTAATTGGGAGTTAGCAAATAATGTGAAATCTGTAAATTTATACAAACATTTAGCAGTAAATTGTTGAAAAATAGAAAGAAATGATGACAGTTTAATAATATGCAACATTTCAGATCTTCTATTTAAATCAGTGTTATCTGATGCTAAAAAGCTTGAACTTGCCCATTATCAAAATATATTAGGAGTATTTGTTCAAGTTGGATGGAAGTAGTGAGCAAAATTCTTAAAAAAAAAATATATATATATATATATATCTGATATCTGATTGGAAAGCTTAGATTTGAAAACCAGAAAATCATTGCTAATTTATGTGTCAAATTGTATAATGATTTATTCACTTAAAATGTATTCACTTAAATTTAACAAACATGCTCTTGATTTTTTTTCTCGAATCATTATCTTCCATAAACACTGAGTAATACTGATCAAGCTTTTTGTGATGCTCACATTACTTTAAAAGAAACTGTAGACGCAATTCAATCTTTCAAATCAAATAAATCTGTTGACACAGATGGTCTCACATCAGAATTACAAGAATAGAAAATCAGAAGTAAAAATATAGCTATATAAATTCATCTTTTCATTCCATCAGGAATCAGTGTGTTTTTAACCCTCTGGGCCTCTTGGTTTAGGAGTCACACTCGCCTCACTCGCTGTCAGAAGTGACCGAAGCCTTGAAATGTTACTTTTTTTTTCAGGAAAATCAAAGTAATACATTTTTGTTTAATAATATTTTCTGATTATTATTTAGAATTTTGAGGGGATTTTATGATACTATGCAATATTTATAAAATTTTATTAAGCTATTTTTTCTATTAGAATTAATGTATTTTTAGTTATTTAATTATTTATTAATTTTCAATAAATGCAATATTTCACATTAAAACAGAATGAAAGCATTTAAAATCCATTTTTTGAAGTGAGAATTGTGTCATCAGGTTTCATTAAAAAATAAAAACTTGTGTAATGTGGTGTAACCTCCTGTATAGCTCCCTATAAACACAGTATATACAGAGATTTTTGATTCCAATTGTTTTTTAGACATAATTTCTTCATTTTATTAGGTTTTACATTTAGATATATAGGTATAGATATTCTAAAAGACTACTTTTTGTCAAGGTTTAGATATTTTTGGTTAGATAAATATCAGGTTTTGCATTATGATTACAATATAAATATTAATATTTAGTTAGAAAGAGAACACATGGGAAGTTTTGTTACTCAGATATCAACTGTTAGGCTAAAATAAGAACAAACACAATAATTATCAAACAGTAATTTGAAGAAAAAGAGGGGGAAATCTGAATAATCATAAATAAATATAATTGTAACTATGTACATACAAACTGTAATTATTTGACGCATTGCTGCGCATGCAGCCGATAGTTATTCAGTGTCTCTCGCACACTGGAAGAGAGAGAGAGACTCTTTTGAATTTTTTTTGCATTTATTAATTTTATTTCACATATTCAAAAAAAATCGTTCTGATGAAGCTACGATTTTTACAATTTCAAAATATAAAATGTTTCAGTCAAAAATGAGCGAAGAGGCAAATAGCAGTTACTCTCCACTTTAAAAAATGCTTTATTTCCAATAGAGACCACTACAGATCAAATATGTGTTTCTGTTAAAAAGATAGAAAGTATGAAGTTAGATCACTTTTTAATAATTTTTTTTGTCACCTGTAAATTATTCTTTTACTGGAATAACTGATATAAAAATCTGAACTGGGGGAAAAAAATATGGTCTCTGCATTTATTATTCAGCAAGATGTATCCATAACTTTTAAAGACAATATTTTAGGACATTATGAATCTGTCGCCACTAAAAACAATGCTTGTTTTGTTATAAACATAATTTATTTTCTTTGAAAATTGTATTTCTACAAATGTAAGTTGGCCAACAACAAACCACATTTTCTATTCTATTCTATTCTATTCTATTCTATTCTATTCTATTCTATTCTATTTATTTCTCATCTTTTCTTTTCTTTTCTTTTTGAAAGACTTATAAATTATCTAAACACCGTTTTATTGTCAATAAAGAAAGCAAGTAGAACTATTTTAATTTGTATATACTGTAATTGATGGTTAAAAGTTCTTATGTTTTATCTTCTATCTTTTCCTACTTTTCCTCCGTTGCAGATTGCTGATACTTCTTTGTTTTCAGTTGACATAATGTGTATTGTTGCTGCTTTTGTATTATGTACAAAACATTTTTTTTTTAAATATGTCAACTCTATAATCTTCTCTTGCATTAATAAAATAGTATGTCCTTTTGTGCTCCACAGAACATAAAAAATATGTATAAAACTCAGCCTTCATAATTTCTGGCACCTTAAGTTCTCTTGGTAAAATCAAGAAATTAATTCAGTGAATACATGCACAAGTGCTGCTGTACCTGCACATGTGTGACAGAGTTGACTGATGTCCAGATGTGTGGTCTGGTTGCTGATGGGATTGTTGAGCACACAGCTGTAGGTGTTGTTATCCTGATATCCCACCTCCAGAGGTAGAGAGAGACTGATGCTGAGATCAGACACACTGATGCTGGACAATAAACTGTTTCCTTTGTACCAGGAGAGAGTCACATGACCCACATTCACCACTGAACACACCAATGAACAATATGATGATGATGATGATGAAGAACAGTGTGTAGAGTTACTGCTGATGACAGGAACAGGCAGACGAGCTGAACACATGAAAAAACAATTAATAGATGATTAAGTGTTTTTTGCAGCATCATTGAGTCTCATGACAGTGATCTTAACTCCTCTCTCTTTACATTTATTATTGATTATTGTTTACATATATGAACAAAAATCAGACAGGAAAATTATGTTTAATTAAAGTTATCTAGTTATTTTAATAATCAATAATCAAAATACAGAGACAGATTAAAGGTCTCAAATAATTTTGTTGATTTTCTGCAATAGACCAGTTCTGTAAATGTAATGAAGAACAGCAGCACAGACACAAAAGTAGCTTGGGATTCATATTTTCTGACGTGTTATTTTAGTTAGCTGACACTCATAGGAACGTATTTAGAGCTGGGGGGGGCTGATAAATAAAATGTGTGGCGGGAGGTCACGTGACAAGAGTGATGGCGGATCCAAAGCGCAACTTTTGTTAATAAAACGTTCATTTATTCGTTTAATAGCCTATAAGTGAGTGTCTTTGTTGCTGGGTTTTCATTAAAAAAATAACAATGAACCACAAACTAAGCATTCGTTTTAAATACCTTGTTTATTCGGGTTACAACGGCTAGGCCTATATCCATCTTATTCATTTTGTCAATGCAAGCTAGATGTTTAATATATGCGAATTTGCCATTGTACTATTTTATGGCTGATGTGTTTTAATTAATAAGATAATAAACCACAAACTACGATGGTTTTAAGGTAGCCTGAGGGGAAATCCATAGCCTATTTATTTGTGTTAAACGCCAGTAAAACATATCCTTATTTATTTTGTTAATAAAAGTTAAAAGTTTTTAGTTTTTTTTCCGATTAATAATAATGAGCCATAAGCATGCATTTAAAGTAAGGGGAAAATCCAAAAACCTTATGTTTATTTGTGTTACAACGCGGGAACATCGGTCTTATTCAGTGGCATAGCAAGTCAGCCCCGGGCCCATATGCAAAAAATGTGTACGGGCCCTCCCGAAACGTTAAGGGCTCCAACTCAGTTAACTTAACTTAGTTCCTATTGTTGATTTTTCAAAAGTAAATAAAGTTGCGTGAATCGTGACTGTTCACAGGCTGTTTTATTTAGGGTAGGCTATAGGCTAATGCTTGGAAATGTTGTTTAAAGTTTTCAAGTCCATTCATTATTTGTAGCATGCAAGCCACCCAATAATAAATATTTGAATGCATATTCACAGACTTTTTTTTTTCTTTGGAGGAGTAGGCCTATGGGTGGAATTTTCACATTATATAACATGATTTTATTATCGTAATTTTAACTTTATTCTTAAAATATTATGACGTTAATCTTATTTATTTAGTTCTTTTTAAACGTGGAACAAAAATGCTGCCATATTGTCACGAATCCGGTCCATGAACTTCCATCTGCTAGCCATCAGAGGTCACCCTTTCCAATTTCATTGACTCTCGCACTACACACTGTTGCACATCATCCCGGACTACATATCCCATCATTCATTGCACTGATTGCACTCAGCAGGATTGCACATAGCTGTTTTCACTGATTGCACACAGCTGTTTCACATCACTCACTCACTATATATCACTCACTCAAACTACCATTCACTGCCGAGTATTACTTAGCCTGCTAGTTTTGTTTCCTTGTTTTGCCTTGCCTTGTCAGTTTTCTCAGTTCTGATCTTTGCCTGTCTTCCTGGATTTATCCCTTTAGTCTTGTCCCTTTTTGATTGTGTTCGCCGTTTGATGACCTTCGCTAGCCCTAGGATTATTCTTGTGTCTTGCCCGCCATATACCTGTTTGCCCTTGTTTGACCCTGCCTGTGTTTCTGACATCTCTGCTTAATAAAGCTTTGCACATGGATCCGCGCGTCTCCTCAGCCCCATAACACATATAGGCTATAGAATGCAAACACAATTTTGGCACATCAGCCCAAAAAACAAACAAACAAACAAAAATAAAATAAAAAACAAACAAAAAAAGCAAAAAAATAGTGAGGGGATATTTGAATTATTTGTTAATAAACTAATGTTTTCTGAGTCAATGTTGACTAGCCATCCTCATTGGACGTGCCTCTAGAGAGAAATGCATCTTTAGGGATTACATAATGAAAGAGTTTTTGTTTTCGATTTGAATTATTTCGTTTTAAAATAGTAATTTAAAGCATTTTATATTAGGATCGAGTCAGTTAGAAATACCGAGGGTTCACACAAAACAAGGGGAATGTGCTTTTAGTTATCATGCCACCCGCAGTTGGACCCGCAGTTCAGCTTCCAGAAGAGATCAGATGTGCTAAAACATTAGTCACATTTAAATGCAGACTCAAAACTCACCTGTTTAGCTGTGCATTTATTGAATGAGCACTGTGCGATGTCCGAACTGATTGCACTGTATTTTATGTATAATCGTTTTCTTAAATTCATTTTAAACCTCTTAAATCAATTTTTTTTTAAATAATTTTCAAAGTTTTTAAATTCCTTGATTTATTGTTGTGATTATTGTTTTTCTTTTCTTTTATGTAAAGCACTTTGAATTACCATTGTGTATGAAATGTGCTATACAAATAAACTTGCCTTGCCTTGCCTATAGATCTATGTATCATGTCGGTGAAGTGCTCCTGCGCAAGACCAAGACAACAGAAAGCGCATTCTATTTGTTTTCCTTATTTTACAAAAGCACAAGATTTTGTTGATTATTGTGAGTGTGCACAAATACAAGTAGACCCTTTGCCATTCCGAATGATGTATACTATTACCTTTATGAGCAAAAATGACGGTGTATTTTTAAGTTTCCGCTGTTATTAAAAATAAAAAGCAAGTGATCGCGCTGGCGCCTCCATGTCCTGCAGAGCGCGCTTCAGCTTCCACTCTCCGCGCAAACGATTGGATTTGCGCCTAACAGCGCTCGTTTATCTTGGTTAAATGTTTAAATTAATACTGTTAAATGCATGAAGTGTTTTATGTGTTTATTTTAGGCAAGTCCTGTTGGTTTGAGAAGACTAAATTGATCAAACATAATGCTCAATTCACTGTCTGCCGCTGCCGCTTAGTCGTTCCTTTAAAAAACTAAAACTTGAATTTAACAAACATAAAACTTTATGTAAATAAAACATATTTTTAAATTAACTTAAAGAAACAAAAATAAATATGACCACTTTGCCATTAAAAAACAAAACTGAACTATTTTAATAGCTGTGCAATGGGGAAGAGAGAGAGAGAGAAAAGTCATGGGATCCAGTCGAACTCGGGCCGAGAATTCTCAAAAAGCTGTTGGACAAGGGCGGGGCCCATGCAGGGCTCTATTCGTTCCCTCGTTGCCCCCAAACTGCCCGGGCCCATATGCACCTGCATACCCTGCATAGACAGACGCTACACCACTGATCTTATTTGTTCTTATATGTTCATAAAAGTTTTATGTTATAAACGACTTTGTCATTGTAGCATTGTTGATGTTGTGTATGTGTGTGTGTTTTTCATTAAGAGTAATATCGAATCAACCTTAAGCATTAATTTTGTTTCAAGAATAGGAAAGACCTAACGTTAAAGATCAGAATAAGCACTACAGATGTGAGAATGCGAGATTAGTTGATGCTGAGGTAGACGCTCTCGCTCTTTCTCTGCTGTCTGTAGAAATTGTAGTTAATTCTTAATTTGGGAACGGCAGAGACATGTTACAGGTTATAATATAATCCATAAATCATGGCAACAAATGATTTTTTAAAGTCAGTTTAATAAGTTTAATCATTTGAAACGACTTTCACAGTCAATTTGATTTAACTTAACTCGTATTTAACCGTTGCTTCTTGTCATTGTAGGCTTAGGCTACTTTTTTCAATGAATTTCAATTAAAATACTAATTAATAAAATTAATATTATTTATTTTTTATTACATATTGTTCTTTTATTTATTTTTAACACCGCACCCCCAGCACCCCCATTTTTTCGTGGGCTACATTCCAGGGGGTGCTGCAGCATCCCCAGCACCCCTATCCCGCGGTAATGCTGACACTGTTAGTACAGCTGGGTCTGGGGGTGGAGTCACAGGGGCATTTGTCCCATCCTAAATCTGATTGTTCCCTTCAGTGCCTCTGGAAGATTAAGGCCTGGGGCAAGTTCAAGCTCAAACGGTGTGCACCGTTTTGCTACGGTTTCCGGGTTGAAAGACATGTGTTTCCTGGAAACGGTGTGCAACGGGGTTTGAGATGCGTTTTCTCTTGTTTGGTGGGTGTGTCAAACATGTCAGCCCAATCAGCAGCAGCATATAAACCACCCGATATTAAAGAGACAGCTTGCACAATGTAATTAACATCCAAATAAATTTACAAAAGCAAGTATATTGTTTGCACATGTTTATTTACATTAAAGGCAAAATAACTGAAATAATAAGAGCACATGTATAGATCTGGAACTTCTTTAAGTCTGTCTAAATATCATTTAGTAATTGTAATGTCTTCTGGTCCATATCCTTTCCCTAGGAAGGTGCGCTAGACACTGATTAATGTAACATAAAAATACTATACATATTTATATATTTTGCTATTGCATTGTGGAGTGACACTTTCATAACCCTTTCTATACTCCTCCGATTATTATAATGCTAAATATTACAGTATCATAGCACAACAACCGTGATCAGCAATAATGATAAGCCGATAAGCCGAATACTATATAAAAATAATACTGTCCTATAGATCATAACACAGTCTTGGAGGTAAGAAGTGGATTATCCTTCACCTGAAATGTTTGTCTCTTCATGCTGAAATGCGAGGCAAATGTTGGATCACAATAATTAGGAACCACAGTTTCCACAAATCCCTTCATTTGATTGGGATGTTCTCTTTTATTCTGGAGGGCAAGGGCAGTGACTGTAACATCGAGCGTATATTGCAGTGTTAAACACGTAATTATACTGATTTCATCAGGCTCCGAAAATTCTTCAAAAAGAACAGAAAGAATGGCCTTCTCAGCTTCCATAGTTGCAACTCTTGCGTCATCAGAACAGGGTGTTCAACACACCACCGTTTCCGTTTAAAAAACGTTTTGCACCGTTTTGTCGGGGCTGAACACAGCCCAGGTTTCACAGAAAGCTAGACTAAGCCAGAATTAGGCCATAGTTAAGTTTTTTACATTAAGTAATTTTTATAATCTGCCTTAGAAGATAACATTACTGATGTACATATTGAGACAAACCATAAGATCAATCAGTGCAAGTTTCTTTCAGCTGAAACAGCTCAGACTTACATTTCAGTCTAGGACTAGTCCTTGTCTGTGAAAGCAGGGGTGAGGGTTATAGGAAGCCACATACTGCAAATCAGATAATGTGGCTGAAAAACACCCCAGGAACACAACTGAACAGAGCCGGTTCATGCATGCTTATTTTACCCTGGACACATAAGCAGCACGTGCTCATTGTGCTTTCATCACACAACAGAAGCAAAAGTGCAGTGATCCTTTGGCACTAATATATGTAGGTCATCTTTCAATAAAGCCAGCATCAAATCAAATTGACTTTTTCTATTTTTATGGAATATTGAAGTATTTATTATAAAGTATTTATACATTTTAATTCATGTGCCCTCATAATCTTGAATCAAAATAACTTGTCTTCCCTCTAACAGCTACATCTCTTCTCTGATGATGTGTTTACTGGCACGAGGGCGGGGCAACTTGTCACTCACATGAGATTGTCCAATAGCAAACCACAACCATCCAGTTACCTCCCACTAGACAGAATTAAGCCCCGCCCTACATTTGTTCTTTTTCAAGAAGCAGTTCACCTCGGATGAATGTCAGGAATAAGAAAGAAAAAACTCTGGCAACTTCCATTGCATGCCAAACAGAACTGATTTCACACAAAAGGAAACTGCAGCCTGACTTTACTTTGTAGTTGCCTAAAATGGACAGCTGTACAATAACATTGCAATGCCTTCGTTTAAAAAAAAAACACTTGATTGTGTCCCTGACATTAACAGATTGACAAATAATCTGCATGGCCTGTGTAAATCATGGATATATAGAGATGCATATGCAGCTGGATATCAATCTTATATTTCACATACAAATAGTAAATGATATTAACATCTCACATTCACGCAGTAACTTTAACATTAAACTCTTAAAAATAAAGGTTGTTTATTGACATCAATAGTTCCATGAAGAACCTTGAACATCCGTGGAAACTTTCAAATGCTGAAAAGGTTCTTTAGATTTTTTAAATTGTGTTCAACATGTTTCATTTAAGATCCGTTCACTGAAAGGTTTTTTGGGGAACCAAAGAGGGTTCTTCAATGGAATCACTACGAAAACGTCATTTTGGAGCCTTTTTTAAGAGTGTAGCATTTATAGATGCTGTACTTTATTTCACAGTACTACTATTTCTTATATTGTGGAGGTTCTTTCA
This sequence comes from Sinocyclocheilus grahami, assembly GCF_001515645.1. Taxonomy (NCBI): domain Eukaryota; kingdom Metazoa; phylum Chordata; class Actinopteri; order Cypriniformes; family Cyprinidae; genus Sinocyclocheilus; species Sinocyclocheilus grahami. Next base: position 21,454 of record NW_015507929.1, on the reverse strand, counting down.
ATCGCACACTATATTCAGAAGAACACACACTCACACTCTTCACGCCTAAATACATGCACACATATATAGTACGTACATTAACCACATGCAGTAATAGCCACATTGTCATGCACACGCTCAAAATGAGGCAGTAAATGAGTGGTAAAGCGGAGTCTGCAACGGAAGAGAGAGCGGTAGGAAGTAAGAAGTATTCTAACGTACTCCAAGCATGCATACTCTATGCTATTTTTGTGCTATTACCCATAATGCAACAATTTCCACTTAAATAATATTGGATATAATTTCACAGTTTCATTTTGTGTAGTGTACTGGCTTTGGTTCATTCAAAGACTCATATTTTGAGGCTCATTTAGTTCTATTGCTTCAGTTTTCACTATTTCTGTTTAGCTCTGTTTTCTTTAGTTTCTATAGTGTTAGGTTTCCATGGCTTTTGATTTCCCCTTCACCTGTGTCTAGATAAGTTGCTTTCTAGTCTCTTGTATTTATAGCCCCGTGTTTCTTTCATTAGTTACTTCTTTTACAAAAAAGCTGATAGGTTGCATTTACCTTTGTCTTGGATTATTGTTACATCTTTAGATTGCCATCTTTATAGATCCTCACCCCAGCTGCACATTGCATGTAGCCTACAGCAAAATTAATACAGTCTAACTATAGTTAGTTTGTAGTTAAACTAGTACATTAATGAACTGGTTAACTTTAACTGAGGAGACATCAGCTGCTGCTGAGTCAAGTGTTTGTGGAAGAGGTTTGTCTTCGGTTGCTTCGTGAAAGTTGACTCAGCAGATCAGGTGAAGACTGGGAACTTTTCAGACACTTTTATTTTTTATCACACTGAGTGAGCTGAGTTTAACTGTTAAACATGCGCTGCACGATCTTTTCTCAAAACTAGCTTCACCTTTTTCATCATTTTTGCTCAGTGACTTAATCTGCAGAGGCAGTTATTTTTAGTGGATGTATGTTCCAGTGTTAGTTTTTAACAGCTGTGTGTGAGACCCGTATATACACCAGAGGTCTGTGCTTCGTAGCTCGCATAATACATCAGAGATTATTTGACAAATGGCAGACCTTGTAATTATCTCAGGTTAATATGGATTTATTAAAATATCTGCATTAGGTTGTCTGAGATTACTGCACATTCTCGTGTGCACTGGAAAGAGCAGATATATTGATGATTGAAACCATGATCAGCAATGCAGCAACATAATGACATCATAACTAAAATCAAGGAAACAGCCTAGCGAGCATAAACGTTATTATTATTATTTTACAATCTCTAATATTTGTACAGGCTGCATTATTTATTTATTGATAGTGGAATTGAATTCATTACAGCTCCACAGTAATAACATGCAACTGTAAAAAAAAAAAAATACTTTTTTGTAACTTACCAACCAGGCGGCAACAGCACAAACAGCAAAAAGCCAATGTGTGAAACATTTTCATCTTCAGTCTGAAATAGTTTCAGTCAAATTTGAAATCTTGCAGTAAAGTTGTGTAGAGAACAAGCTGTTAACAATGTGAACTATCTGCTAACTTCCTCCAGACTGAAGACTGAAGTAGACCATGCCCCATGTGTTCAACACTTCCTCTCTAAAACTCGCCCAAAGACAGTCAGTAAATAATTGGCAGCTTGGAGAGACTTTGTTTTGACAAAAGCTGTTATTCACTACTTATTAAATATTCCTTTTAGGTTGCGGTTTACTAGACAGTATGTTATTAAAACAATTCACTTTGTTGGTTTCCTTGTTTGTATGTCACGTTTGAAAAAATAATTAATAAATATTTAAATGAATAAATATAAATGTAGATGTGAATTGACTGAACTCAGATGCTGTCACGCGTAACTCGCTTGATTTTATGAACATATGTGACTCTGCCTGTGAAAACCCAGCTAAAGTCTTTTTGTTGTTGTTGTGATTTACTATTTTACATAAAATCGTCTTTCATAATGTAAAGAACATTCTGTGAAAATGTAACCTTGATATCTTTAATACTGACTGAGTAAGGCCATGTCAACGATTTAAATCCTAGTGAGATTAATGGTTGAAATCAAACTTTGATGCTTGTTATCTCATAATTAGATTTTGAGACTTTAGCCTGGATTTCACAGACGGTCACATATTCTTTTGTGGATGTTGTCCATTCAATCTGTTTAAGCAGTGAAGGTCTGAACAGTTGCAGTGCAAGTCTTAGCAACGGTTTCTGTTTCTTCTCCAGTGTCTGCTGAAGCAGTGTCACTGTCAGTGTCAGTGATAGAGGGATATTCTTTTACTCCAAACACTGACGTTACTGTTACACAGAGATATGATGTAATACTGTATCAATAGAGAGAAACTGGAGTTGTGTTTATGATGGTGCTGATGAGAGATTCAGAGCCAGACTGAAGCTGGACAATCAGACTGGATCTCTGACCATCATGAACATTAGAAACACAGACTCTGGACTTCATGAGGTTGACACATAGACTGTAAAAAAAAGATTGATGAGTCTCCACTTCCTTCCACTATAGAAAACTGAAGTCAAAACATGGCAGTATGGCCGCCGTCCTCTTGTGAAAGTGATGTTATTTGGAAGCTGAGAGTAGTAGGCTAGTGATCGTGAAGTGGAGCCGCGGTATCAAAGTCCCGCCCAAACTCCTGCAGACCCAATCACAAGCTCACAATCATGACACCACACCCCATTCTGTAGCATCAAATAACTACCTAAAAGCAAACTTATTAGAAAAAAAAAACAGATGAACATACCACATGCAACATAATTTGAAGTGTAAATTGATTATTTAGTTTGGCCAACCTCCAGTTGTCAATAAAATATAATACAACACTACAGTACCAATATAGGCTACTACTACAGTACCTCAGGATAATTCCTGACCCAAATATAAAACAATATAACAGAACAGTATTTTGAGGTAATTCCATTCCCAAATTGTTGTAGAGTGACAATGAAGTGTCAGTTGTTGTGATGACCTGTAGAGGGCAGGCTAATGATATTGGCATTTGCTTAAAAAGCAGCAGAGAAGAAGTTAGTGTGTCTGTGTGCAAATTGACTCCACCTGTGATTGAGTGTACTGCTTGTGGATGCATTCTGCTAAGTAAATGCAATCTTGAACAGATCTCATGCCTCCTCAAGTTATTACACAAATATATAGAATACAACCCAATACTACTATTGCTGCTTTCAATAGGCCTACCTCAAACCACATGTGAGCACCAGGTATTTAGCATCTATTAGTGATGCAAAGGCCGATTCATTTCCGCGAACCGGTTCTTTTCGGACAGATCGGCTCATTGAACTGGTTCTTTTCAGACAGATCGGCTCATTGAACCGGTTCAAAAAGCCGATTAATCGGTTCCTGACGTCATCAAGCAATACCGTCTCTACGCATTTATTTTCTAACAACTCAATGCAATGTTATATCAATGAAAATTTCAAATAAGTAATTTGTGTCAACACATATTGAAACATTCAAAAAATAAAGTTATTTGTGTGAAAGCATATTGCTGATTATTGCCATATAATTCACATAAGTTAATGGTGTTTGTGGTCACAGTTTAATTCGCTGATCCTTTATGTCAGATACGACTGACTGACCAATATTGACTAGCCTACAACTCGGATAAGATTCCTAAAAGTTTCACACATTACAGACATGTTCTACATGTCTACAGTATAAAGTATATTCAGAATAAATCAGAATAAAGTGTTTATTATGACACACAATGATGAGGTCAATACTTATACTGATAGGCTACTGAAAGCCTTGAACAACTGAGCGATTGTCTAAATCAGTGGTGCGGGTTCTTAGAGGCCCAACACAGTTTTGCACATTTTGCATGTCTATTTAATCAAACACACCTGATTCAGGTGGAGGATGGGAGACAAAGGAAATGAGAAATGCATTGATTTCAGTATTGAGAAGCACCAATGGCTTATCACCATCACTCAAGGTATATAAAAAAAAACTGTGGGCATTGTATAAATTAGAACTAGAAATTGTGCGTTGTGCGTGAATGCGATCCAAGCCAACAGGTATGATAACTTCCGTAACATGGTCACTCTCTTTCTACATTTGCTTAAATGTTGAAATAATTTTGTCATTTTAATGATTGAAGATGAAAATAATTGAAATGTTCAAATCCAGAACCTTTAAAGGTGTAGTAAATGTGAATGTGAAACTTATAACTCACCTTGGACATTGAGACTGAATCTCTCACGTGCACTGTTGGACTGTAGTTTATAATCTCCAGCATGTTGAGTTGTGATGTTTGTGATGGTCAGAGATCCAGTTTGATGATCCACCTTCAGTCTGTCTCTGAATCTCTCATCAAGAACATCATCATATACCGTCATGCTGCCATCCATTATGTTCATTCGAACTATTAAAGTGTTTTCAGCTCCAAACCTCCACCGAATCACATCATCATCCATCATTTCAGTAAGACCAGAGTTTAGAGTGACTGAATCTCCCTCCATCACCGACACTAATTTCATTCCATCCGCATCAACACCAAAGGCACCTAGAAAACATACAGTTTGTCACAGTTTAAGGGTTAATAACTTTGTTTACATAAAATAGCTGGTTCAAAATGAGACATTAAGATCAAACAGAACAACAGAAGACTATTCATATTAATACAGTCCCTCATTCGGCCCCTTTAGTGCCTGGTTATGGGACGCCAAACATGCCAAGCCAAGCACAACCTAAATGAACACAGCCATTTAATATTGATCCTGCAGAGCAGATGGTTTTCAAGAGTGCTGTGTTAACTAGTGGGAAGCATGAAACCACCCATTCACATGCCCCTCTGAATTCTCTATTAGAAAATTGAAATGTAAGCAAAACAACTTAAATGGTGAGTGAATGGTTTACATTAAGAGCACGATCATAACTTACCAAACAGATGCCACAAGCAGAGCAAAATAAACAGGTGAACCATTGTCAAATAATAGTGCTTGAAATATGTGAACCAACATGAGAGTGTTGACTGTGATATTAATAGTGTTGCGTGTGAATTCTTCCCCACAAGATTTGATCACCACCCATCAAATGCACTACTCATGCACGTGTTGGTTGAACATGCTCATCTACCTTCTATTAAGTGTTATACTGTTTTTATTTTTTACTTTTTCACATAAGTTGCACCTTTAAAGTGCTATATCACTTTCAATTATTTATTTGACCTTTCTCACTCTTGTCTGTGGTCTGAGAGTTCAGTTCATTCCATTTATTAGTCCCCTTGTCATTTGTCTCCATAGTTTCTGATCTGGTTTCTTTTCTGTTCACCTGCTTAAAGATTAGTTCCTGTGTATTAATACCACGTTTTGTTCAGTTCTTGGTCCATTATCATTAGTGTGTTGGTTGGTTTGTGTTGTGTTTTTTTTTGTCCGCAACTGAAATGGCTCCTTTGCCTGCACCAGCCTGTGACACTTGGCACAGTTCAGGGTGGAGGCTAGTGAAGGTTTTGAAACGCTGTTCTTTTGCTACCATCAACCGATACCGCAAGCCACATGCTTCTAAACCACAGCAGGTTTAAAAAAAACTGAAACTGAGCTTCTGAAGAGCCACACATTCAAGTGGAACACATTAATGTTATACTCTGCTCCGAGGCGCTGTGTAGATCTTGAGTGTATGATATACATTTTTGTAAAATAGTTAAAGATTCAGTTAAACAACATACATTTCATTAGTTTATACAGCAACATTTAATGTATTAATACAATGTAAGTTCACAGACAGTGTGCAATAAAAGCACATTTTTGTCATTTCTCAAATGCATGGCAGAAACAAACACCTAAATAAAAATTGTATTCATATACTGAGCTAAAATACATAGCTAAAGTGGCTCAGAGGGCAGCACAAGTCACCTCACGGCTAGTTTTGTATACTCAGACCTTTGCCTAAGCACAAAGTGAATGCAGTGTGGGCATGATATCTGAGGCTGAGGCTGTCACGGCAAGAACATCCCTGGTCTCACACACTCTCAGAAAAAACCTAAAGGGTCCGTATTGGCACCTTATTTACAGTAGGTACATGTTAGTACCTGAAAGGTACAAAGGTGTAACTTTTGAAAAGATACCAAGCCAATGACAGCTTTTGTGCCTTTTTTTCTGAGAGTGTGTGAGATCAGGGATGTTCTTGCTGTGAGTGTCATACAGGGGATTATTCAGTTATGTTTTTGTTTTTGGGTAAATATGATTATCCTCACTAATTCAAATGCATTAAATTCTCCATGCTGAATGCACTAGTGATGTTGGTGGTGGTACACAATAAAAGTCACTTTTTTTTCTGTTCTTTGGACTCATTATTTATATGTTATATATTTCCTGCATTCAGTTCCTGTTTCCTTTGGTTTCTGATTATGGCCTAGTTTGCCACAGTAAGCCTATGTTCCTCACCTTTTACTAGCTCAGTTCTCATCATATCAGTGTATTTATGCCATAGGTTCTCGCTGTGAGTTGTCTGTTCTTGTATTAATTTATCGGTGCCATCTAGTGGTTCCTAAGATATACAGCAGCCAATGCCAAAGGAAGAGGCTGAATTCAGAGCTGTACTATCAGACTGTTACTGTTTTTAC
>NW_015507929.1:10654-12773 GCF_001515645.1 Sinocyclocheilus grahami | reverse complement strand
TCCAACAAAACCCGCTTTCTGGAATACACCCCTGGATTCCTTCTGATTCTTGTGTGGATATGTCATTAAAGGACTGTTTTTGGATTATTCCTGTATCGTGCGCCACCTTAGAGCACAGCAACCGATACACTAAAAAAGTGCTGTATGCTTCATATATACTGTAGAATTGTAATAGCCTATAGATCGCACTTTCTCTTTACGTTTGCCCATTTTTTGTTTTTTTTAAACACCTTACTTCAAACTAATTTATGCCACATTGTTCATTCTTGAAGCAAAATGTCTGTTTGGCGATTAAATAAACTGTTTTAGACCTCAGCTTGAATTGAACGTGACGCGTCCAGTGTGTGATACTTGTGACTTCTAGACGCAGCGCTGCACTTTTGCACAATGTGTGACTTACATATATATACATTAATTTTTTATTTTGATTAGATAATCATGCAGTGTTTTAAAATAGAGGCAAATAAAATGTGAGAGTACACATACAAGATCAATAACCTATGTATGTAATTTTAATGCTATGGCCTTGTGTAGATATTTAAAGATTGACCATCTTTAAGCATGACTGTTGAAATTAAATGGTAATACTTAACAATAAGAATCAGTTTGTAACATTAATGAAAGCTTTAGAAGTATTGTTCCTTGATGTAGTGTGTTTATTTCAACATTAGGCTACATTTTTAAATTTTAAAGTTTCTTCTTTTAACATTAGTAAACTATGAAATAACTTTAATGATCAATATAATAATAGGCTATTACTATTTTTATTTTAAATACCACAGAAAAAAAAACAACTAGTCTAATATAAATTTCAAACATTAAATTGTTAAAGACAAGTAAATAAATGAATTAGCAATAGCATAAATAAATAAAATTGAACAAATGTCAGGTACAGAAATTGAAATCCAAAGTTTAAAAACACTGTATAGTTTTTATAGTTTCTAAAATGGAAACAGTTCTCGATACCCAACCCTACTTGTAGCTACCAGATATGAGGGTCATGTCATAAAATATTTTTAATACGACTGACTTTTTGAATTTAATAAAAACTATTTAAGTTACTAATTACAACACTTTCATTGTACAGAAAGAGAGCAAATAGCATTTACATTATCAAAGAACATTATCATTGACTTCAGTCTAGAGAGAAATTGTGTTTCTCGGGAGACATCGTGTTAGGGGCCCCGCTCCCTCGTCGGGCCCCTGGAATGATCCTAACCCCCCCAACCCTTACAGCACCCATTTGTTAAAACATCCCTGGGTATGGATTCTGCTATTCTTTAATATTGAGAATGATTTTTAGAACTATATCTTTATAGTTATCTTTATAGTCTATAAATATAAAGTTATCTATATATAGTTATCAATTATCTATATAGGCCTTTACACTATACACTATGAACCTTGTCATTTATGGCAGTGGTTCCCAACCCTGGTCCTTGAGGCACCCCAACACTGCATGTTTTGCATATCTCCTTAATCAAACACACCTGATTCAAATCATCAGCTCCTTAGTAGAGACTCCAAGACCTGAAACTGGTGTGTCAGAGAAAGGAGACATGCAAAATGTGCAGTGTTGGGGTGCCTCCAGGACCAGGGTTGCGAACCACTGATCTGAGGTATAAATTTAAAAAGGGGATGTGTCATCTCAATTGAAACAAATTCCTTTTGGTAAACAGTGTGTGGCGCACTTGAGTATGTTTAGAGGTTTCAGACAAATTGGATTACTAAACTGGAATAAATAAAAGATAATGTGTTGAGTTAGCGCAATAATTTTACAAAAAAGTGTTCTAGTTTCACTGGCTTAATTCTACTGAAGATTAAAATGAAACAAGATCACATTTATTTGGTTTATTCAGTTAATTTTAACTGAAAATATTACACTCTTGTTGATCCACCTCTGACCTGTGACTCTTCTTTAACTGTGTTTCATAGATCAGTTTTGTTGGATTGATCCAGTACTTTATTTCACTGTAAAGCAATTTTATCTAGAGAAGAATTCAGACTGTGAGGTTTGTAAATGCAGGACTGGAAGAAACTCTTCAACTACAAACTAAACAGACATCAAACCAATGGCCACTTTAACCCACAATCTAATTGTCCACCCAGCAGATGCAGA
>NW_015507929.1:7802-8919 GCF_001515645.1 Sinocyclocheilus grahami | reverse complement strand
TGACTTCAGAAACTTTACACTGGACTTCAAGAAGCTTGGATTCTGCGCCTCTCCAGTCTTCCTGCAGACTCCAGACTCCAGACCTTGATTTCCAAATGAAATGCAAAATTTACTTTTATCGGAAAAGAGGACTTTGGACCACTGAGCAACAGTCCAGATCTTTTTTCTCCTTAGCCCAGGTAAGATGCTTCAGACATTGTTTCTGTTTCAGAAGTGGCTTGGTAGCCCTTTTCCTGAAGATATCTGAGCGTGGTGACTCTCGATGCACTGACTCCAGCTTCAGTTCTGAATGTGATATTTCAGTTTTTCTTTTTTAATAAATCTGCAAAAATGTCAACAATTCTGTGTTTTTCTGTCAATATGGGGTGCTGTGTGTACATTAATGAGGAAAAAAAAAATAACTTAAATGATTTTAGCAAATGGCTGCAATATAACAAAGAGTGAAAAATTTAAGGGGGTCTGAATACTTTCCGTACCCACTGTACCTGGCAATAAAGCTCTTTCTGATAAGAAAAATCTTAATACAAATCCAAAAAGTCCAAATAGCAGCATAAAAAAACAACAAATATAAACAAATTTTACCATAATTAGAAAATGAAAAGAGAAAAATAAATAAAACAGAAATAAAATGCAATACAAGTAGCCGAAATTTCAATGGTTAGCCATTGGGGATGGCCTTTGTGAGAACCATAAATCATGTGGATTCGAACCATTGAACGTCTATGGTTTTTCTTGATCAGTTTCATGATTTTGTAGACATATTTTTAATTAGACATTTGTTTTTAAAATGAATAGTAATGGTTAATAGTCTCTTATTGGTCTGTTTAGACAAGCCCTCCATAAAACAAACAATATGCAACTATATGGAAACAAGCCATGAAAGTATTATTAATGATAAAAAAAACTTTAACTTTTCACAAATTTGATGATTTGTTAATTTAATTTAATATAGGCTATTATTCTTTCAATAAAACATTTGCAGTACGTTTGTAAAAACTGTTGGTGGTGGTATTGAGAGCTTTAAAACTTAAAAAAAATTTGTGAAACAACTTGTTCAATTGATTTGTTTCTGCCATCACTAGTTGCAACAATTAGCTTTCTTGTTGCTTTTGTGTGA
>NW_015507929.1:6156-7792 GCF_001515645.1 Sinocyclocheilus grahami | reverse complement strand
GACAAACCTTCAGGATTGCTTCTTCTAGTACAGTTTAATGGCGATTGACAAGCCAACTCACTCCAACTGGACTGGAGTGTGAAGTGTGTCCATCCATCGTCAGCATAGAGAGATCTTTTTATATCTGTTTCTATGTTCTGGGAAACTTAATGATGATCCAACCCTTACCTTTACAGTTCTATCAAGCAAAAAATCTTTTATTCAGTGAAATGTCAACAATAACGCAATAACGTGCAGCATTATGCTTGTTCTGGCAGAGTACATGTAGAAGGATGTCTTCATGTGTTCCACACTTTATTAAAAAAGACAAATCAGATAAATTTTTTTACTGTCATATAAATTCTTCGGAACATAATCTGCTGATTAAAATGATTTGTAACTGCTTAAAAAGCTATGTGATAAATGTGATGTTTGCTGCTCCATGTTATCATCTGTTCTGTATAGAAGTAGTTCTTCAACAAACACAAATCTCAGTATTTGTATTCAGCTTTGTGATTAAAACTAAGAAACAGCTTACAAGATCAAGCTTTGGAGTAAAAATGAGCAAGTACAACACCTCTTCTTCAAAATTATATTTAGTTACTGATCTATCTGTGAATTTAAAACTAGGATTAGTTAAATTACAACCATTTAAAACATTTCGACATTAATTAGGTCTTGTTTATAAAGGATATTTCAGCACTCTGTGGATGAATATTAGCACCGTGTGTTGTTTGCTTTTGGTATTTTTAACATTTAGAGAAACAGATGGTCTGTTATTCATTTTCTGTTATTAATTTTAATAAGCAGGTTCCTGACTGAGTCTGTGTTTCCTTGCAGAAATCAAAGACGGAGGCTGTGTATGAAAATATCCCCAAGAAACGATGATCAAATACCATAACTGCAGTTCGTGCTCATATGAGCTTTTGGTTTTGTCTACATTTATTCTCTGTAGTATGTCTGTATTTGTTTTCGCTCCTGTTTTTTCCCCCCGCACAAACACTCCCATGCACATATTGTAATGTTTGAAATATTGTTGCTCTGTATTAGTTTCACAAATAGCATGCACAAATATGACTACGAAGTTCTATTTTTAGCTTATTATATGCGATTATAATGATATGTTGTTTGTCATTTACTGCATTTGTTTTTGGTTTGCATGTGTTTAACAACAGGGGTTTTCAAACGTGTCCTGGAGGCCCCAGACTCCCTTATCTAACACAATTGATTCCCCAAAACATTTTGGTTCTAAGAACATTTTCCAAACACTCCATTTTGGTTATGGGAATGTTGATATGTCCAGTTTTCTTAATGTTAGTGGATCTTTATTATTATTTAAGGTTAGTATAATGTTCTTGAAACATTCTTTCTACTTATTTATTAGCAACTCAATATTCTATGGCGAGTTGTTCAAAAGTAATCTGATCAGATTTAGGTTATTGGATTGGATCAAATCTTGAAAATGTTCCAAAAAAAAAGGTCTCTGAAATCAGATTAGATCACAAAAGCCAATCTTGGTTTTGATCTGGATCGAATCATCAGTTTGTGCTGATCATTCTGATCCAGATTAAGATTTTTGAACAACTGGCCCCTATAGGGACATTGATTTGTAATATTCCAAGAACATAAAAATGTCCAGTTTCCTTAATGTCAATAT
>NW_015507929.1:0-2912 GCF_001515645.1 Sinocyclocheilus grahami | reverse complement strand
AATGTTGGCTCAATGTAAGTGATCTCTTCAGGAGTCTCAACTGTTTGAAAAAGAATAATAGATGCATTAAACAACAACAACAACTCAATCTCAACTAGATCTGGTTCTTCACAACATGCGTGTTGTTATTATAGGGCTGTCAAAGTTAAAACATTAATGCACACATTTAATGGTTAATTAATTGTGCGATATGAACATGTTTAATGCTCCATTACATGGTTTTAATGGCTTTAACAAATGAACTCAGTTTGAATTTCATACAGAAAATAAACTTTATAGACATTCTTTGCAGATAATTTATAAATCATACCAAGACAAATGCTAAAGTAATTTACATTTTATTGTAGTATGATGAAATGTAATAAGTTGAAACTGAAATAAAATGCCACCCACCAGTGAAACAGTGTTATTCTAGACATTTTAATGTGAATGCCAGCTGAGTGCTGCATCTTTACACATGTAGGATTATGTTTCTGTGTTACTGTATCATTAAATTAATGCAGAATTGCATTATCTTGTTTCTGTATTTCCGGTGTGTTTTAATGCATTTTGAGAAATGCAGAATTTGTTTTTCTGAACTACATGAGTAAAGAGCGTTGCCCAATGTCACTTTATAGATAACAGCCAAACAACTTGCCTTTTTGATCAGTTTTTCTAAATTTCCTGCACGTGAGAAATATCCCGAATGCAGCCACAATCAACAGAGATCCAGCCACAGCAGCAACAGAGATCAGCACTATCAGATACAGAGAGCCTGTAATAATAGAGAGACAAAATCATTAGTGTGAGTGAAACTGTCAGTCTGATCTATTGACACATGAACATCCCTCTCAGTTTTTGCTGCTTTACTTGTTGACATCATAATTTACTGTATGCTTTTGATTCCGTTTCTGATTGTGAATTTGACAGATGTTTGCTATAATGCTTTAATGAATTGTTTGTATGCATTTATAAAGAAACAGAATGTAACTATTCTGATCTATTGTCTAATCACTGAAATCAGCTCTGGTCATTATAATCAATTGAGTAAATATAAGTAAACACTAATATCAACTGTTACATCTTCCCAATGTCTTGTTAGGACTTTTGTGTTACTTCCGGTCTTGAGTGCCATGTTTGTAGTTCTTTTCTCAGGTGATTGTTTCCCCCAGGTGGGCCTTATTTGTGTTTATATAACCCTTGTGTTTCCCCTTTTTCAGTTGTAGATGTGTTTCTGTTCCCCACGGTCCTTGTTTCTTGGTTCTTGTTTTGCGTTTCAGTTTAAAAAATAATAACCTCTTGCATTTAGATCTGTCTCTTTGCCTGCCTTCTCCTCTACTCCACCATTATTACAGTGTCACATTTACATTCACATTTGCATAGTCAAATTTTCCAGGCAAAGTCAGAGAAAGTGGGACCGAATGTGAAGCGTGTGTGAAAGCCACATGTATTCCAGGTTGTGGACTACGTAAAGAATCAATGCTAATCAACTGTTTTTGGCCTGTAGATTAATATCATTTAGTTCTGTCTCACAGCTAACTTCTTTCCAAGCAGCTCTTCTTAATGCAGCCATTTTTATTGACAAGTTCAGGTATAAAGAAGTGGCTGAGTAGATACAAACACACTGTGTGCTGTTTAGTGTAGCTGAACGTATTGAAGCACAACTATTGGTCAACTCTTCTCATCCAATCTTCTCATTGAGACTGGCTGTATTTCACCTTGACCAATCTTTTCAGCACATGACCAGTAGACTGAGATGAGTAAATAAATGCTAATCTCACCTGAACATGTGTGACAGAGTTGAGTGATGTCCAGATGTTGAGTCTGGTTGCTGATGGGATTGTTGAGCACACAGCTGTAGCTGTTTTTCTCCTGATATTCCATCTCCAGAGGTAGAGAGAGACTGATGCTGAGATCAGACACACTGATGCTGGACAATAAACTGTTTCCTTTGTACCAGGAGAGAGTCACATGACCCACATTCACCACTGAACACACCAGTGAACAATATGATGATGATGATGATGAAGAACATTGCGAAGAGTTACTGCTGATGACAGGAACAGGCAGGTGAGCTGAAAACATGAGTAAAATCAAATTATATAATTGATAAATAAGAAGGCTGTTTTTGACTGTGTTTGATGTGTTGAGAGAGAGTTTGTGATGTTATTCACAAACAATAGACTATTGTGATTACAGTTTTTTCTTTAATTTGAGACGCTGACTTCATAATAATCATTCAAACTGAAAGTATTCAATAGGCTGAAAGGTCAAACATAAATGTGTCACTCAAGATTTATAATTTAATAATGATTCAAATGTAATTAGGGTATACTTTAACAACGTAAGAAACTCGCCATAGACAGTGAGACTGAAATTCTTGATCACACTGTTGGTCTTTAGTTCATAGAGTCCAGTGTGTTCAGTTCTGGTGTTTGTGATGATCAGAGATCCAGTTTGATCGTCCAGCTTCAGTCTGTCTCTGAATCTCTCATCAAGAACATCATCATATACAATGATGCTGTCTGTCATTTCATTGATTTCAGCTATTAAAGTCTTGTTATATCCAAACCTCCACAGAATCAGATCACTGTCCATCATTTCAGTAACACCAGAGTTTAGAGTGACTGAATCTCCCTCCAGCACTGACACTGACTCCACTGAATCACCAAACACACCTGAAGAACAGAGAGTTTGTCACAGATTAAGGGTTAATAACTTTGTGTTGGTTTACTTTACTATATGTTGTAATTATTTGTGAAGAACACAAAACAACACCACACAGGAAATAAGCTAAGCTCAAAGTATAAAGATGAGAGAATCTGAATCTGTCCTTAAATTATTCTGTGATGATAGATCTGAATCCAAACCAGATTCAAAAATACTTGTTCGATTTCAGAATATCTGAAAACAATAGCAAATGTATATTCATC
>NW_015507928.1:37377-37725 GCF_001515645.1 Sinocyclocheilus grahami | reverse complement strand
CAAAATCAAGACTTTGTAAAAGAGCATAATAGGACCCCTTTGAAATTGCCTACTTATTGCAATGTGCCAAAAGACTGAAGATAGGCTGGACAATTAATTCTTGTCAACAAGACCTCATCTGTATTAACCAGCTATGTAATTATAGCATGTGTAATACGTAACAGTAAATCAAATGTTTACATTTAAAAAGACGTAAAAAGATTTGTACATGATCAGTGGACAGAAGATATTGGTGATACCTAGTATGTAGGGTTGTGATGGTGAGGAAATTTCTCACCGGTTAATCGACGTGTGACAACACCAGTAATACCGGGGGGTGGGGTTTGTTGGCATTTTGCCTGTTTTCCT
>NW_015507928.1:16604-36169 GCF_001515645.1 Sinocyclocheilus grahami | reverse complement strand
ACCACCTGGGCCATAAAACATGCTAAAGAGAACCCTGACAAGAAGCACAACATCCTGGGCACAAATGCTATCATGGAGAAAATGAAGGTATGGCTCCTGGACATAATCCCTGTTGTTATGGCAGCTGTGCATAGTAAAACCCACTAGGAAAGTTTGGTAGTCTTTAAAGAACCACCGCTACAGCCATACACATTCAGACAGACATTTTTGGCAAGGCGTGGGCAACTCTGGCCCTTGATGTCTACCGTCCTTCAAAATTTGAACTTCTACCTAATCAAACACACCTGTCTGTAATTTTCTAATAATCCTCAAGACCTTGATTGTTCAGGCCACACGCCAGTGAGTCGATTTGAAAACATGTAATTATTCCAATCAAAGTCTGTACACTAAAGTTCATCGTTCCGTTTCAATCAGGTCATGGGACTTCGTCGTCAGCGCAACTATGCCGGACGCTGGGACATCCTTATTCAGCAGGCCACGCAGTGTCTCAACAGGCTCATCCAGATTGCTGCCCGCAAGAAACGCAACTACATCCTGGATCAGGTACTGCCATACTTGCCTTCCTCTGCGCTGTCCTCACAGCTAAAGCCCTTCCCCTTCCTTCTCAACCCTCCCCCCAAAAAAAACACATCCACTTCTGCTCACTGATGCACATGTTCATTAATGCACTTCTGCTCTCTCTGTAGCATTTGTTAGCCTATTGTTCTCCTGAAGACTTGTTTTTCCAGTCCTTATTTCTTTGTCCTGAACATGTTGCTGAATTATAATTTGTTTTGTTTTGCTTAAATGTAAAAAAAATTTGAGCAGGGAAAGAATACAGTGTAGTATGTTGTCGCAATGAATATTTTTGACTTTATGTATTGCCT
Source organism: Sinocyclocheilus grahami (assembly GCF_001515645.1). Taxonomy (NCBI): domain Eukaryota; kingdom Metazoa; phylum Chordata; class Actinopteri; order Cypriniformes; family Cyprinidae; genus Sinocyclocheilus; species Sinocyclocheilus grahami. Next base: position 35,303 of record NW_015507928.1, on the reverse strand, counting down.
TGTTGTAAAAAGATCTTTGCCACACTGTACAAGTAGTCCATGACATTAGTAAGATGTTGAAAAACAAGTAATCACTGCCTGGTGAGTAAGAAAACAACTTCTGTTGCTATGGTAACTGTAAAGAAAACGAGAACTTTTCATTAGATAAACTTGGAACTTTACTTGAATGTTGTGTTTAAAAATGAATGGCAGGTAAGTGGAAAAACTAACCTGCTTGAAGTTTACAGGTGGACAGTTCCAGAGGTTGTAAGGTAGGTAAGGTCATGGACATGCTAATGGGTCCCTAAGGAGTCTGTGAGTATAAACGGGTAGGTACTAAATGTTTGTCCGTGTCGGGCACGCTGGTCTATTGAACAACGGGTAAATGAAGGTAAGGAAGGGGACCCAGGCAGTGCATGACACTGAAATACAGAAGTGAGGGTTATTTACATTCTTCAGAAGTTTGAAATGAGTTCCTTGTAGTCAGAGCAATATGTACCAGCAGATAATGTGTTAAAATCTGTCATTGATGTTTGGAAGTGGTTGATGTACTTACAGTTTAAGCATGACCAAATGTTTGGTTAGTTTAAAGGGGTCATATGATTTTGCTAAAAAGAACATTATTTGGTGTAATGAAAAATGTGTTTATGCGGTTTAAGGTTAAAAAAACTAATTTTTTTCCACATACTGTACATTATTGTTTTTCCTTTATGCGCCGCCTTTCTGAAACGCGCAGGTGGATACCAGAACCGGGGCGGCTCTGGAGGTGGAGGCTACCGAGGAGGTAAGAATCCTAAATTTGCTAGTTTTGTGCTTTTTCAAGTTTGGGGCAGTAAATTATTATTATTAGTAGTAGTAGTATTAATATATTTAGCGATTTATTTATTTAGCTAAGACACATTAAAAAGTGACAGTAAAGACATTTATAATGTTAAAAGATAAATAAATTAATTTATAAAAAATAAATAGGCTATTTATTTCAAATTAATGCTGTTCTTTTGAACTTTCTATTCATGTAGGAGTCCTGGGGGTAAAAAAGCCCTACTTTCATGGCACATTGTGGACTTGCTTTCTCATTTCATACAAACACAACTGTCACCATTTTGCATATCAGTTATTGATTGTACAGAAAATTATCTCAGAGTATTTGGTATTAATATAACTGCAGTATTGTTGCAGTGTTTGTATAGGCCGATTTATTTTAAACATTATAATGGTCTATTGTTTGTTTGTTTGTTTTTGTTTTTTGTGAGAGCTTTAAGACAATATTCAGGTTAAATTATAAAGTAATTCCAACTCAATATTTCATGTCCACATATTTGTATATGGTGAGTAGCCGTGTAATAATCGGGATCATGTACAGTCGGGTTTGTCAGCCAGCAAAGAAAACCCCTTCAGTGTGTTAGGTTATTTTGATCACCCTGTCTGGGTTTATTTTGCAATTAATGATCAGCTTGTACATCTATTCCATATTTCTTGTTCTACGTTGGTGGTTAGATTCTGCCTACAAGTTGTTGATAATCACTCAACTAATTCATTAGGATACAACCGTGGAGGCTACAACCAGAATCGCTGGGGAAATAACTACAGGGATGGAGGCTCAGGAGGCCGTGGTGGATACAACCGCACCCAGCAATCTGGAGGCAGTTACAACCACAACCGCCAGGGCTCCTACAACAAGAGTAGCTCTGGATCAACTGGAAGCTACAGCCAAGCACAGGTATTAAGACTGGGCTTACATTATCCAACAATCAGCTTGTGAAACCAACAGGACTTGAAATCATTGCTTACATTTTATTTATTTATTTTTTTTCTAGCCTCAGGCTTACAATCAAGGCTACAACCAAGGCTACAACCAGAGCAACTACAACCAAGGGTACAACTATGGCAACTACAGTCAATACCCAGGATACAGCCAGAGCTACAGTCAAACTCCCGCTCCCACAGGACAGACCTACAACGAGCAGCAGCAGAGCTACAATCAACAGTACCAGCAGGTGAGGAAACTGAATACAGTCACCAGGGTCTGAAATCAAATTCTCCATTAAGGGGCAATATTAGCTTAACTTGATTTAAATTATTTGTTTTATCTTTTATGTCAAATATTTCAATTTAACCCATTACTTCAATCATTTAGAATACATCAAACAAAAGCTGTCTTTATACTGCAGTTAGAACAGAAGCTGCATCTTGCATTGCATTTATGTTTATTTACACAGACTGTTTAATGCTGGCATACATATAAACATTTAAAACCGGAACTCAGAGGGTAGGGCTGCAATTTTATGACAAAAGTCATCATATTGCAGATTATTGCTTTTGCTAATAAAGATTAAAAATTATTGTTGATGGCATGTGATAATCTGGCTACAATGACAAAACAAGCTAAGAACCTTTATGAATTAGTTTTTTTATGCATTAGAAAATTAAGACTTTGTTTGTATTTTAGTAAACGGTTATTCAAATTGGGAATACATTATATACAAGCAAAGAACATCTAAACACCTCTGATTGGCCACTGCATTTATAAACTACAGAAACGTGTGTGATTGGTTATAATGCTCAATGCTGCAAAAAACACCTAAAACGAAATCTGATGCAATGTAAGCAGATTTAGATATAATGCCACAGTTATGTTTAATCATGACAGCTGTGATAGATTTAGTTTAGTAATTTTACAGTGGCATTTTTGTCCCCTTATCTTGAATGCATGTGCATGTATTGCATGTATTTTTATACATTGTACGTTACTTCCCCCAGTATGCTCAGCAGTGGCAACAGTACTACCAGAACCAGAGCCAGTGGAACCAGTACTATAACCAATACGGCAATTACGGCAACTACAACCAGCAGGGCAGCCAGGGCACCCAGGGAACACAGTAGTAGCATCGCAGGTGTTTCAGACAGCCCATTCCCTAAACAGCATTCCTCATGCCTTTTTTGTGTTACCCAGTCTTACCCTTTTTTGCCTGCTCTCTGTAAACGTTTATTCGCTCCCTATTTATACCACTCTTAAAGGTAACCACATTTGTGTGGCCCTCCATTGCTCTGTTTGAGTTTTGGTGACAAGTATCCCTTTTTTGCTCTTCTACTAAATTTTTGTTTACATACAGCTTGATCTTTTTTTCCTCTGTGTACTTGTAGATGAGAGGTTCGACATTTGAATTTAGTAATGTGTGGTTTAGTCCGCTGCAAACAGCTCACACACTATGATGTGGAGAAAAAGGTGAACATTTATTGAGAAAGCTTTGCACGCTTCGATTTACATCTGATGTATAGAGCGAGAGAGAGGCAATGTGTTTCTGTGTTCCATTAGGTTTACCACTGATTTTATTTGTTTTTATCTTGTAAGATTAAAGAACCACATTTTGCGGTAGATGGTTATGGGTATTGTTCTGTATATGATCATATGCCTGTATGTACACATCGATGTAAGACCATGTAACACTTTTGTCCAGGTACATCATATTGGAAATTTTAATAACCTAAATCTTGAATAACAATTTTCTGATGTCTCAAGCCTGTGAAGGTTAGCATTTTGCTTTTTATATAGCATTTTTAAAATACTCTGATTGGTCTGATGCACATCTATTCCCATATTGCAGATTAGTAATGATCCAAACTAGTTCCTTGTGTGGATATGTTATTACCTTGTGTCTTGTCTGTAAAGCAGTATCTGCATATGGTTTTGTGTCAAATCAAAACACAATATTTTGTATTTGAGAATATAATCAGAAGAAACATCCTGTGTTCTTGTCTAAATTAATAACATGTGAAACCTGAAACAACATGTGAGCACAGTAAGTAACTGCAAATATTGCAACTTAAACTTGTCACTGGGGTAGTATGACAATTACCTTTAAGATCTTTATTATATATCTCGGTTATTAATTATGCATGTGAAAATATAAATTAATTGTGCATAGTTACAATATGTAAAATGCTAGCTGTGAAGTTGAGATAAAAAGAGTCAACCATTTTATTCCAGAAATGTTTAAATCTTATTTCCACCACATGATGCTAACAAGACATTATACTTTTCAAATCACAGTATTCTACTTTGATGCATGTGTTTTAACATATGGACAGGGTTAGTATACAAATTTACAAGGAAGACTTTAACAGGGTTTTTAAATCAAGAGCTAAAACACTCATTGGTCGAGTCAGATTATTATGGGCCAATCATCCAGCCATACTTCTTTGTTAATTCAGGTCTCCTTTATCATTTAATATGCAAACAAATGTGTCTATACAAAATGTTTTACTACCCCAACATTTAAATGGATAGTTCGTCCAAAACTAAAAATTGTCATCTATTACTCACCTTCATGTCGTTCCAAACCCACACAAGTCTTTCGTTCATCTTTGAAGCAATTAATGATACTATTAATTATATTTCTGTCCCTCCATTGAAAGTTCATGCCACCAACAATACAATGCAGAACAAACCTCATTGGTTTTCAAATATCAAGCACGTCTGAGCTTCTGTTTACCATAGTTTATATGCTTTATTTATGTGCGATTATCAATATTTATGTGAATAAAAGCCTAAATTGAATCTGTTCATCACATAAAATGATCATGTCTCTTCAGAAGACTTGGATTTAATCGCTAAATTAATAGAGCTCTTTTACAATGTCTTTATGAACTTTTTGAAGCGTCAAAGTTTTGCTGAAATGGACTTTCAGTGGAGGCAAAGAAATCTCATGTTTCATTAAAAATATCTTCATTTGTGTTTTGAAGATGATTGAATGTCTAATAGGTTTGGAACAGCATGAGGGTGGTTAAATTATGACAGAAGTTTCATTTTTGTGTGAACTAGCCCTTTAATATGTCAGAAGTCCACCTATAGACCTTATCCAGGGTAATGCCATATTTTATTTTTGACAGGAATGAAAAAAAATAGCATTAAAATCGGGGTAGAAAATGGCATTTTAATCATAAATTATAAGAGTGCACCTCAGGAAACAATAAAAATGTCCCCATTAAGATAGGACAGCCATTGCTAATGAATTAATCTCAATTAATACTTTATTTTGGTTCATTTAAAAAAACATGACAAGTGTGGGTGCATATAGGTTTGGATATACTGGCTTGTGAAAGACTAGTGAGATGGACCTCACTAGTCAAATAATAAGGCTCATAAATTCGCTCATCATTTATTCACCCTCATGCCATCCTAGATGTATATTACTTTCTTTATGCAGATGAACACAAACAGATTTTTAGAAAAAGAATCCATCTTTGTGAGTCCATGTAATGAAAGTGTGAAATTAGAATGATTTCTGAAGGGTCATGTAACACTGAAGACTGGAGTAATGGCTGCTGAAAATTCAGCTTTGCTATCACAGGATTACATTTTAAAATATATAAAAATAGAAAACAGTTCTTTTAAAATGAAATAATATTTCACAGTATTACTGTTTTTTACTAAACAGTAATAATGCAATTATTCCAAACGTTTGCCTGTCCGTTCAATTTCGCGAGAGCTAAAAAAATAAAATTCCATCTGAAAGTTGTGGCTTGTGGTCAGTGGTGGTCTTTTTCAACTTTTGATTTCATATCTAGAGAAATTAGTATTATAGTAATTAAATATTTGCTTAGTTATCACCAAAGCTCTCTGTATTCTTTTTTTTGATCCTCAGATAATGCTGCCTCAGAAGCCTGTCTGAAATCAGTTTCAGGTGGTAGGCTACCTTTGAGCGCAAACACTACCTACAATGTTACTGGCAGATAGGCAACAAGTCAACAGCCTAATCTTTCTGTCACTTCTGAAATCACACACTCTCTGAGTTGCACACTTATTTTGATTAAGTAATTACTTGTAACCATTAGAAAGTATGTTCTATAAAGTATACATTGAATCCACACATACTACTTTGACCATGTTTTTTTTATTTATCTTTTATTTTACCAGGATAGTTCCATTGAGATGCAAATCTCTTCTTCCAGGGAGTCCTGGCCAAAATGGCAGCACAAAAGTTTCACAATAAAACAATTACAAACCCATAAAACAAACAGAATGTTGCCCTACATTCAGATTATTACAAATATGTGACAAAAAAAACAACAACAACAATTTACTCATAGCAAGTACATGTTTCCTTTAGAGTAGACCATAAAAGTTTTTTTTTTTAATGTAAAGAGGAGAGTGTTTCCAGCATAATAACATTGTTGTCATTGTCATGTGACCTGTGTCAGTTGTGTCGCTTCACTGTCATTCGCAAATTGTTGACTGGGTGCACACTTCAAAATCTCGCCCGTTGTAGTAGGTCATACGGGAACTTTTTCACCTACTGTTTATGAATGTGAATTCAAATATACTTTTCTTTTCACATACTGTTATTTACTTACTATATTGTGGGGAAGTATGCAGTTTTGGACGCTGCCTACTTTTATTAGATCAAGTTGCAATGGATCAAACCATTTAGAATTGTTTGGAGGGGAATACTGACTGATTGACAGCATACTCATTGAGGAAATATACTTAAACCTTTTTTTCTTTCTTTTTTTCATTTTAACTGATGGCTCATTTTATCTGGCATTATCATTTTGGGAAAGGGGGCACTTGTTAAGAAGGTTGCTGAGCCCCACTGTTTTCAACCCCACTCTAGCGGTGTAGGCAAAGTCACTAAACTAGTCACTCAACTCTTCCTACTAGTGATGAGAAGTTCGGCTCTTTTGGCTCGGCTCCCTTAGAAGAGCCGGCTCTTACGGCTCCCAAATGGCTCTTTATTTAGGATCACTCATCCTTCTAATTTAGGCCAATTTAGCAATTCTGAATGGTTTGTGTGTTGGTAAGCTATTTTTATTTAGTGTTTTCATAAAAGCCTTATTTTTATGCAATTTTTCGGCTGAAGATTCGGCTCTCCCCGATGGGAGTCGGCTCTTCCCGTTCGCTACAAAGAATCGTATGGCGGCAATTCTATGCCATTAATAACCGAGCGCACCACTGATGCTGGCGCGCGCCGTAAAGCAATTCCGCGAGAGGAAAACAGATTTACACGCGAGGAAACAGGAGCCCGCGTATTCTGAACCATTTGGCTTTCCATACCCGTGAGCTCATTTCAAACCCTCGCGCGCGAACACTTTCATTTTTGTCAGTCGTGCGGAGCTTGCTGTTGTAATTGTAACCTCAAATGTCATTGGTTATTCCTCTTTTCCGGAAGTCAGTTTTGGACGCCTGTTATAAGATGATTTATAATTCTCTTGACTTAAGACATGGCACCAGTGGACCAGATACATGTGAGTTATCTTTTCATTTGCTTGTTTTATTCATTTATTTTGTCTTTATTTAATGTAATTTAATGCATTGTTCATAGAGTGGATCTTTTTCAGATACTTTATTAATAGGAAGTCTTCGGTTTACTAATGATTGCAGTCTTCTGATGATAAGAGATACACATATGAACCCTTTTTAAAGACTGTAATGATGCACGCACACACACACACACACACACAGGCTATATATAAAGCTATAGGAATGACAGTAAAGTTTTCAAAACGTTTTATCTTTAATCTTGTAAATAGATACATCGTAATATTTGAAGGTTTGTTTAGTCTGTGTTCCTATAAAACACAGGTTTCACCATGTATGCATTTGATTTACAGTGTTACTAGTCATCTGCTATCAAAATCAGTCCATTCACGATGATGTATATGAACATTGATTCCTTTTTATGGAAAAGAAGCTTGTAATACATTCAGTTCCAATGTATTTATTTGTGTTCTTTTTGTTGCATTATTCTTTTTTCCTTTGTATTTGCAGGTCGTGTACTTGAATGCAGCGAATAACAACCGCCCAGTTCAGGAAAGTAAAAGCATTTGAATTTTATTTCTGGAAATGTATTGTATTTTTTTCTTCTTTAAAACAGGGTCAAGGGAGACCAAGGAGTGGAGGATGCACAGATTGCCAGGTTCATGAACAAGGGGAAAAGTGTCCTTAATTAAAGGTTTTGAAATGAGCTCGCGGGCTCCCGTTTCCTCGCGGAATTGCTTTACGGCGCGGGCCAGCATCAGTGGTGCGCTCGGTTATTAATGGCATAGAATTGCCGCCATAGAATCGGCTCTTAGAGCCGGCTCGTTCGCGAACAACACGTCACTACTTCCTACATTTGTAGTGTTTACAGGTGTAATCTCACCTGTCCTGAGCTGAAGAAGCTTCAAACGCGTTTGATAACACTTCTCCAAAACGTCCTGCTCCGTTGGTATTTTCATGATTTGATGTTTACTGAAGATGGACACAAAATGAGGTGGGTTTTTGTTGTTGTTAGTGTTGAATTAAATGCTTTGGGAATGATATGCACCATGGAAACAAGCACAGACACAAGGCACCTGTGAAAAAAAGTTGTTAAACCTGTTTTTCAGACAATCTGACATTTACACACTGAAATTATTATGAATGTGTTTTTATTTCTTTTTTTCTTTTCTTTTCTTATAACGTTAAGTGATTACACAAGCTTCCATATGTCCGCGGTCTTTATTTCTGCATAGGCATGTTAATTCTGAACGCGGATTCATTTAAAATAGAATAGCAACATAATGGGCCCTATCATACACCCGGCGGCGACTCAATTGTTTTTTGTTCGTTCAGCCAGACGCAGTTGTTATTTTCACGCCCAGCGCTACGTTGTTTAAATAGCTAAATCATTTGCGCCCGTTTGTGCACCCATGGGCGTGCTGGTCTGAAAACAAGGTGTGTTCAGGTGCATTGCTGGCACGTTGCTATTTTGAGGCAACTGAAAATGATTGCGCCATTGACCAACTGAAACCTGGTCTACCTGGTCATCTTCGGAACACAAATTAAGATATTTTTGATGAATTCTGAGAGCTGACCCTCCCATAGGTTTACGTGCTACGTTTCTGGACCTTGATTGTGGTAATTACATTGCTGTCTATGCGAGGGTCCGAGAGCTCTTAGAATTCATCAAAAATATCTTCATTTGTGTTCCGACCATGTGACATCAGCGGTTCAACCGTAATTTTACAAAGCTACGAGAATACTTTTTGTACGCAAAGAAAACCGAAATAACGACTTTTTTCAACAATTCGTCTCCTCCGCGTCACCCTGCTGCCATTTTGGAGAATATCCACTGAACGCAAACAGTGTATGGTATTCTGTGTCAGCTGCGTCACGCGGATACTTTGTTTTCATTCAAATCAAAGCGCAAACAACATAGAAAACTTTTCCACATGACGCAGCTGACACAGAACAGCAAACACTTTTTACGTTCAGTGGATATTCTCCAAAATGGCACCAGGGTGACGCGGAGGAGACAAACTGTTGAATAAAGTCGTTATTTTTGTATTCTTTGCGTACAAAAAGTATTTGACAAGTAAATTACGGTTGAACCGCTGATGTCACATGGATTATTTTACCGATCTCCTTGCTACGTTTCTGGACCTTGATCGTGTTACTTACATTGCTGTCTATGGGAGTTTCAGAGAGCTCTTAGAATTCATCAAAAATATCTTCATTTGTGTTCCGAAGATGAACGGAGGTCTTACGGGTTTAGAACGACACGAGGGTGAGTTTTAGAGTGGTGGAACTATGATGTCACTTTGTAGGCAAAAACCCGGAAGCGAGTTAGCATTTTAGCACTTCCGGTTCCATCGTCCCAGAGTCAATGGGTTTTTTTGAATGGGAGTTTGGTTAACTCCCCTAAAATAAGGTCCGTGGTTCACACAAGCTCAAGATACTTTCACGTTTTATTCTACAACATAAAACACACCAGTTACACCCTACTCTGATTTTGTTAAAAACCGTTACATTTCTTAAAATAGACGGTTGCTAACAAGTTGCTAAATGGGACTACACTACAGGTGCTGTCGGAGACATTAAACGTCATCAAGCCGAACAGTTTATCATTTTACAGTACTTTCCAATCGTAGTGTATAATTTATAGTTACAATTGTAGAACAACCAATTAATAGTTAACCCGCATTTTATATTGTTGTTCGACCATGTTTTTTGGCTTTGCACACAACACAAGTCTTCAGATGGAAGATGCTCGTTTGATCGCTTTCCTACTGATGTGGAGACTCTAGGTTCGTACCATAAGGTAAACTCATATGATTATTCCATGTAAACACCACATTTACCGGCTTAGTCGCAGTGAAAGTGAAACTTTAACGATGCATAGTGCTTAAAGCCACGTAATACAATAAAAATAAAATTGTGTACCCACCCTAACAAAAGAATAGCTGAAATGTGGTACTTTATTCACTAAAATAAGTTTAATCTTACCATAACCAAAAACTCGCTCACTCTGCTGTTATTTAATGATTAAATGCACTAGAATTTTATTAAATAGTACGTGGAGACACGTTTTTAATTAAAATATTCATATTAATCATGGATTTGAAATGTACAGAAATACGTGCTTTCATATGTCTTTTAGTTATGATTATTTCATTTATTCATTTATTACTAATGTCTCATTTCAGTTTTAATTTGGCTGTAGTTTTGTATTTATTCCAGTTTATATGAAAAGGTTCATGTAGCGTGGATTAAAATGCATATACAGAGTAAATCCTTTTCACTGAACGTGTTAAAAATAAGTTTGAAAAAGTTGTGGGAAGCATGCTGGTGGTTACGTCGAAGGCAAGTGACCGTGGAGGTGTAGTTCGTTTATAGCCTAAGTTTAGCTTTTAAGTTCTGGCGCTTTTATTTAGTCATCAAAATTCATAAAAGTTATATTATTTTGTGAAGGTTATCTTGATGGACAAAACGTGTAAGTTTCATGAACTATGATTGAACACAGAGCTTATTTTTTGCGATAATCCAAAAGCCTATGGAAAAATCCCATTGGCTTTTTGTCGAGGGAACCAATGCGATGCTAACAGCCGATCCGCCTACAGAGTGACGTCATAGTTCCCCCACTCTATTAATGACAGAATTTTCATTTTTGGGTGAACTATCCCTTTAAGATTCTCTACTGTTTAGAATGCGTGGCAAACGTCTCCCAAGATGCTGGGGTGAGTGGGGTCACACATGACAGTCAGCGGCTGTTTGCGGATTGGTTGGCAGTCCGAATGTCGGCAGATATTTATTTTTTTAATAAATCATTTAAAATTTAAATTACATTTTAAATGAACAAATATTGTAAGTAAACAACAATATACCAAGTTTAGAAAAACATTTTTATTAAGACTATAAAAAATTTATTCTACATCTATTTTTAGGTGTAGCCATCCTAACCCCTAACCCAGCAACACCCGTGGCTACGCCACTGGTTACTAGCAAAAGTGGATTTGGACAAAAGACTGTACCCAAGACGTGTCACTTGTATAGTTTTGAATGGGGAAAAATGCTACGCTTAATATGGCCACTCTATTGCAGGAAGCATCACTGCAGCTGCCGTTGGAAGCGTCCCGGTTGCTATAGAAACAGTCAGCCTTCTGAGACCTGCGCTTAGGACTGCGCATGCGCACTGACTGATCTAGCCTGAAAAACTATGCTTTTTAAAACGCTATTTGAGCAAAAGAAACTACATTTATGACACAGTTGTTGTCAGATTTCATTGGTGATTTCAAATATTAAATTTAATCGTAAGCTTAGTTGACAGTTTGGGAGAATTTAATGTTTCCCCATACAAAGTGATAGGAGCTGCACTTGCATGCCCGAGAGGCGTTTCAGAGATGGCCGCCGAGTGACGTGTGACTTGCCTTAAAGGGACTTTGATTCGGACACGCCCTAAGTGCGCCATGCGCTTCAGACCATGCCCTTAGATCATTAAAATAAGGCCCTGTGTCAGTAAAGCATATATATAGTGATATATATGTTGATTTTTGGGGTAAAATAATATTACCTCAGTAAAAACAACATTCTAATCAATTTTCACCTCTGTGTGTGTGTGTTTAAATGCCTGTGGTATCTGTATGCTCACACGTGAGCATGCATGAAATTAATTACTCCAGGAAACAGAAAAACTGGAAAAACTGCTCTTCAAGTTTACAGCACTGGAAATTTATTTTGTGCTTTAATACATGGTTTACACCATGTGTACACTGCGACATACTGCAACAACATCAAGCATAGCGTTAGTTCTGGCAGATCACGTTAGTCAGGCTCACATCAGCTGACTCTCAGCTGATCCCCATCTACCTATGGGAATACGACACCTATCTAAGCATTCATATATAAGGTCCCTCAGTATTATCAGCAGTTTTCGCATTGCTCAATAGCTAATTACCCTCCTCCATCCCCAGCTCCTCCTCTGTCAGTCGGGATTCAGCCTTCTGATTCTCCTTGAGTCAGACTAATTCTAAAATGTGTACATAACATGATTGAACTTGAACAATATCTGCAATACATTTATGTTAGTTCTGTTCTGTTTACCCTGGGGGGGTACCCTTGGGGGTTATTGCAGCTCTCCCTGCTCTCATCCAGGCTAGGCTGCATGGAGGCGCAGGGAGTTCTTGCCCAGAACAGAACCATACCGCCAATCCAAACTGTATGCTAATTGTCAATCATCTTTGACGATAGTGGTCCTGACAGAAACTACAGTCCGTGACTCATACAAATAGAATGTGTTTAAATCATTATTTCATCAGCTTCTTCTTCTGTTTTCAGTCTTGAAGGTACCTTAAAAACCAAACTGCTTCTGCAGGAGTGCCATTTTACTTGGTCTCTAAGAGAAGAAGAAGACTTTCTTCTCTATGATTTACTGAATCGTCTTGAGGAACAGATTCAGTTGGAATCTGACGAGGCAAGAATAACACGAGCTTACAGCAGCATTGGATTTGTTCAGTATCTCTATGGCTACCAGCAGGAAGCACTCGTAAGTCTGCAGAAATCAGTGCAGCTTGCAAAAGAACACTACAAAGACAGTGATGAAGTTCTTATTGTTACCTATGGAGACCTTGCCTGGTTGCATTATCATATGAATGAATTCTCTATATGTGAAGATTACTTGAGAGAGTTAGAGAGGATCCGCAGAAAATTTTCTGAAGGATTCACTTATACTGTTGAGGTGCTCCGAGAAAAGGGTTGGACTTTTCTTAAATTCTCTTACAAATACTACAATGCTGCAAAGGAATGCTTTAGACAGGCCCTTGAAATGAACCCAGATGACAGTGATTTAAATGCAGGCTATGCTATTGCAATGTACCGCACAACAAAAGACACCTCTGACTCTTCAAACTCGCAAACAATAAAACAGCTTGAAAGAGCTGTAAAGCTAAATCCAGATGATGCTGTTCTGTTAGTGTTTCTAGCCTTGAGAATGCAGCATAACGAAGATGATCGGAAGAAACCCGAAACTGCACTGAAGAAGGTGATTATGGCACTGATGATGTCCCCTGAAAACCCACACGTCATAAGATACATAGCAAAATTTTGCCGCCAATTAGGAAACATGGACACTGCCATTACTCTACTGGAAGAAGCCCTGCAGTCTACCCCAAACTCAGCCTTTATACACCATCAACTGGCTCTGTGTTACAAAAGCACAAAAATATTCCTGGAAAAAAAATATAGGACACAAGGTAAAGCAGGGTTTGATTTTGAAGAATCGAATGAAAAACAGCAATACCTGGATCAGTGCATCGAGCATCTGGAAAAGGCAGTTTCCCTAAAGCCTTCTTTCGTTATTGCCGCGGCAGATTTAGCACTGCACTACGGACAACGTGGTAATTTTGAGGAAGCTGAGATATTTTTTGAGAAAGCATTTAAAATGGCGAATAATGAAAAGCATTACTTGCCAAACGTTCATTGTTTATATGGCAAATACCAGCTCTATACCAGAAGATCTGAAGAACTGGCCATCCATCATTTCATGCAAGGCCTGAGGCTGCAGCCGAAATCAGAGCAAGGCAAGGTGTGTGAGGAGAAACTGAAAACAGTGATTGACCATCGTATTAATAGGTTGAAAAACCCAGATGGCATGGTGTGTAGCATACAGGGATTCATTCATGAAGTGAAGGGTGAAAAACTCAAGGCTGAAGAGTTTTATGAGAGAGCCCTAACAAATGGACTCCATTTCGGTAAATGCAATTTTTTATTTGTCATTCTTTATTTCATTTTTTTTATATTGGATAGAAATATAAATGAATATTTGATATTAATGTTGGATTACTTGAAATACACTGGTCACAAAAATGTATTTGTCCCATAGGTTAACAGTGTCACACAATTAAGGCAAATGTCATTAAATATGTAATTGACAAAATATTTCTCTAAAATTTTGGATAATTTTGGAGTTGAACTATTTAATAATGTATTAATGGGTTTAGTAAACATTATATAATTAATTATATATTAATATATATCACAGAGTTTTGTTATTGTAGGGGAATTTACATTTAAAGGGGTCATATGATGCATTTTCAATTTTTCCTTCCTCTTTGGAGTGTTACAAGCTCTTGGTGCATAAAGAAGATCTGTAAAGTTGCAAAGACTAAAGTCTCAAATCCAAAGAGATATTCTTTATAAAAGTTAAGAGTCAGCCACACCTACCTAAAACAGCTCGTTCTAACACGCCCCCACATACCTACGTCACTATCTGGGAAGATTTGCATAACGCCACCCAAATGTTCACGCAAAGAAAGAAGGCGTAACTTTTATTCTCGCCGTAGTATTGTTGTTGCCGCCGCCGCCGCCATGTCGTGAAGGCGCTGTGTGCTTCGTTGTGAAAGCGAAACTACTTTGTTTGGCCTTCCAAAAGAGGACGATATCTGCTTCGTCATGTCTGGAGCTGATCTGTGCTGGTCGCTGAGGAAATACTTCAACTTTGCGCTGTCGATCGCCGGATCGGCTTTCACCGTGGACGAAGCGGAGTCCAGCCCGGGGTCGTCACATGTGGTTGCCGCAGGCATCACAATATGGTAAGGGACGTAAAATTTCCGTCACATGCTTGAGGAATTCGGCCAATCACAACACACTGGACCCCATATGGTTCACAAAAATCTTCTTAAGAATTAAGTTGAGAAATTTCTTAAGATTAATTCCAAGAACTTCGTAAGAATTTTCTTAAGGGCAATTCTTGAAAAATTCTGACGAAGTTCTCAAATAAGTTAAGAACATCTGACTAAAATACTGACTGAAGAACATTATCTGACTCATTGATAAATGCACACTTCAAGGATAGTCTTATTGCTCTTCCTGCAGATTACCCGAAAAATCATGATAAGCGTGCACATTATTTTCGCCGCGACCAGCTTGACTGGCGTTTGGATTCGCGTTTTTAATGCGCCTTGTTTTTTAACTGTTACTTTTAAAGAGCCTGTCTCAACTGCAGCAATCTGTTTCATTAGGGGCCAAGCACCGAAGGTGCGTAGGCACCAATGGAAACCGTTAGTTTTCTTCTTCTTCTTCTTCTTCATTATTATTAATAATAATAATTATATTAATAATAATAATAATATTATTATTAATAATAATTGTTATAATAATATAAATAATAATTATAATATTATTATTATTATATTATAATTAAATATCATTATTAATGTATCCGTTGGCGATCCTATTCTTCTTCTTCCGTTTCTTCTTCCTCTCTTGAGTCTATGGCAGCCCATAGAAATGCTTGTGGGAAAGTTGTGAAATTTGGCACACTGATCGAGGACAGTCTCAACATTAAAGGGTTCGTTCACCCAAAAATAAAGATTCTGTCATTAATTACTCATCCTCATGTCGTTTCAAACCCGTAAGACCTTTGTTCATCTTCGGAACACAAATTAAGATATTTTTGATGGAATCTGAGAGCTGTCTGACCCTCCCATAGACAGCAATACAACTGAAATGTTCGTAAGTCCAGAAACGTAGCAAGGAGATCTGTAAAATAATCCATGTGACATCAGGGGTTCAACTGTAATTTTACGAAGCTACGAGAAGAATTTTTGTGCGGCAAAAAAAACCAAAACGACTTTATTCAACAATTCGTCTCCTCCGCGTCACCCTGGTGCCATTTTGGAGAATATCAGCTGGATGTAAACAACTTATGCTGTTCTGTGTCAGCTGCGTCACACGGATACTCTGTTTTCGCTCAGATCAAATCACAACAATGTAGGAAACCGATCCGGCGTGACACAGAATGTTCAGTTTTGGGTGAACTATCCCTTTAACCATAGCAAGTTTGGAGTCTCTAACTCAAATTCTCTAGCGCCACCACCATAAACTCATGTTTATGCTAATACTTTTTGAACCATTAGGCACAGAAGGAAAATTCCTTTGCTTATGCTGAGTCGAATGAACACCGAAATTCAAAAGTTGCAAAGTTTATTTTTTTCGCTATTTTTAATTGTTAAAAAAACTTTTGAAATCGTTCTAGACCGTTTGTCTGATTCTCACCAAAATTGGCTCAGATGATCTTCAGACCATGTTGGCAAAAAGGTGTGGAATTCAAGTTGATTAGTCAAACCGTTCTCGAATAACGCACGAACGAATTTGATTGTGAATTGGTGGGTTTTTGTTAAATGTGAGCCAAAATCATCACAATTAAAAGAACCAAAGTCTTAAACTACTTCAGTCTGTGTGCATTGAATTTATTTAATACACGAGTTTCACAATTTGAGTTGAATTACTGAAATAAATGATCTTTTCCATGACATTCTAATTTATTGAGATGCACCTGTAACTTCTGAATGGTTTGGCCAACCATCTCTTTAGATTAGGTGCAGCAAGCCGAGTCAAATGACAGCCAAATTTCCCATGTCAGCCATTTTGAGCGTCGGCCATTTAGAATTTTGTAGTAAAATGCTATATTTTACGAATGCATTGATGTATCATTACGAAACTGATAGAGGACAGTATAATCATTAACCACAGCAAATTTGGAGTCTCTAACTCAAACTCTCTAGCGCCACCACTTGTCCAAAATTTCACTCACGTTTATGCTAATAACTTTTGAACCATAAGGTCTAGAATGAAAATAATTTTTTCCTCTGGAAAAAATAAAAAATTCATAAGGTCTATTTTTTCGCTATTTTTAATAGTTCGAAAAACCTACTTTTTCCTTATAACTTCTCTATGGTTTGGCCAAAAATCACAAAACTCTAACTGGTCTCTTTAGATTCAGTGCAGCATGCGGAGTCGAACCATATCCAATTTTCCCATATCAGCCATTTAGGGCATCAGACATTTTGAAATTTGTACTAAAATGCTGTATTTTATAAACGCATTAGCGTATCGTTACGAAACTTGGTATGGGTCATCAGCACGAAGCCCTGAAGTAAAAGTGAGAAGTTTCGAACCAGCGCCACTTAGTGGTAAAATCAAATATTCACATGCTTAATACGAAGTTTTGTATACAAGTGTAATAACAGTAGTGGAACAGTGAACAGTGTCCTGTAGACGGGGTGTATTTAACTTTCTTATTTAGGCTACTTTCTTGTTTAACTGTATTATTTCTTTGATATTTATTTTAGTGTTTTGCAGGCTGCGTATTCACTGGCGGAAGTGCTAAAATAAACACGAGCTGATGAGTTAAATCGGGTGTGTTAGAGATGAGTGAGACAGTGCTGGGCTGATCCAGGACAGTTTTGAAAACCATTTCAGAGACATGTTCTTAAATGTGACTCATATAAAATATATTACATGTTATGCACAGTTTTATGGCAGCTTTAATCGCCTTTTTGGTAACTTCATGACTTAACTGACCACTGCATTGCATGCACGTAGCTTTGATATGAAAGGATACAGGCTACAGCGCGCGCCGGCGCCTTTGTGCGTGCAATTGAAGAGCACGCGCTGACAGCACAGTACCGTTTCCGCGCTCGTTTGACTCGCACCAGGCACCGAAGTGAAGAGGAGCGCGCGTCTGAAACGTCTCCCGTTCTCAGTCGTTCTGCGACTGAATAAATGCACTTCTTGTCAAGAGAAAAAGTGAAGCAGCAGTTGTGAGTGGGGTGGCCTACCCTAGCCCCGCCCCTGCGTTAATTGCGTTAAATATTTTTAACGCGTTAAACTGAAAAAAGAATCGCCTGCGTTAACGCGCTAATTTTGACACCACTAATATATATATAATTTATTTACCACCATTACCACCGCCACAGCCCTAGTATCAGTGCATTCTCTTAAAGTGACAGCACTTTCTTAATGTTAATCAAACCGCATCGACACCGAAATCTCACTGCTCTTGATTGAATAACGTTTGTAACTTTAATAAGGATTAAAGGGGTCATATGATACGATTTCAAGTTTTCCTTTCTCTTTGGATTGTTACAAGCTCTTGGTGCATAAAGAAGATCTGTAAAGTTGCAAAGACTAAAGTCTTAAATCCAAAGAGATATTCTTTATAAAAGTTAAGGGTCAATCACGCCTACCTGAAACGCCTCGTTCTAACACGCCCCCACATATCTACGTCACTATGTGGAAATATTAGCATAATGCTGCCCAAATGTGCACGCAAAGAAAGAAGGCGTGGTTTCAGGAACAGCTGTAGTGTTGATGTAGCCATGTCAGGGAGACGGTGTGTGCACTTTATTTGGTCTTCCGGAAGTAGATGCAATGAGGAATCATTGGTTAAGATTTATTTACAACAGAACAGCACAACCCAGATGTTCGAATTTGTGCAACGCATTTTATGGACGACAGTTTTTTGAACCTAGAAGAGTACAAGGCTGGCTGTGAAGTTGGCCAAAAGGCCATTTCTAAAAAAAAATTTTTTAAAAAAGGGTAAATTCCAACTTTGCTGTGACAATCTGGCGCTTCTAAATCAGCGACTGTAAGTATGTTTTGTTATTAGTTTAAGTATTTGCTGTTGGCTGTTCAAATGCGGA
>NW_015507928.1:9569-15110 GCF_001515645.1 Sinocyclocheilus grahami | reverse complement strand
CAGAAATCATAGCACGTCAGCTGTCTTAACCACGGCTTGTGTACTGCATCATCACTGTGTCTGTCACGCGACTCTGTTGCCCTTTCGGGCTTGAACTGATGGTAAAACTAACGACATTATTAACTGTCTTGATATTTACTTTGAAAGCTGAAGCGATTATGGTAAGGGGCGTTACATTTCCGACGCATGCTTGTGGTGTTCGGCCAATCACAATGCACTGGGTCAGCTGGCCAATCAGAGCAGACTGCGCTTGTCAAAGGAGGGGGTTTTGTTGAAAACCACTTGTTTGAGAGAGGCGGGGCATAGAGGACCTACAATAATGTACAGTATTTGAAAAATAATGTGTTTTTGAACATTAAAGCATGTCAACATATTCTGTTACACCAAATACACAAAATAATGATCTTTAAAAAAAGCATCATATGACCCCTTTAACTCAGAATAAAACCAGCTCGGGAGCAGGGTAGCTGTGTAGCGTAAGTTATGGTGACGAAACCCGCTCAAAACCAACCCACCTTCTTGAGCCCGAAAACTCAAAGAGTTTGCTAAAACTAAACGTGAACTTACCTGGGTAAAAACTAAACCGGCTTCGTGCTACAGGCCACTGGTACAATTTTTTTAACCATATGTTTAATAACACAGTTTCTTTTATTGGTACAGACTACACCCTGTTTGGTAAACAGTGCATATATTTACAAAATAGTTCAACTATTTTCTTATTCTTCTATTAAACATTGCCCAGGTCAAACCCAAACAAATGACCCTTGTTTAAAGAGGCCATTGTCCTGAACCCTTTTGTTTAATATTTATGATTGCAATGATATTCTAATAAATATATTGAATAAATGTATTTAGCAATGTAAAATATCTTGTTTAATAAGAGTGACCATTTATTAATGATATATTAATTAATTTGAAGATTACATTTTTGGAGTCATTCATGCAAAAATTTAAAATTAAGAAAACTTGCATGCAAAAAAAGCATGCATCAGTGTATGCAAAGTAAATGTAATTTAGAAATGGCAAATAACATTGCCATGTTTTATGACATCATTTGTATGCAATTGTCATATCTCCAAGATGAGCAATGTGTACTTAGAAGATATTTAATTTACCTATTAAAAAAATCCAGGTTAAACAAACCTCAGTAGCATGTCAGCTGTCTCTTTATACTGCTGCTTGTTTTTCTTAAATAGGTGAAAGCCCTCTTCTCACAGAGATGAGAATTTGGCTTTTGAGTTTCAGTGAAACAGAAAAATCTGTTCTAAACCTGATTTTTGATAAAGGAAATTATGATGAAGCTGGCAGTGGGAGGCTTAAGACTTTCAAAGGTGCAATGAACAAGAAGACTGTGCACTTGGTTGATATTGATATCTGCAATGCCAAGAGGAGTCTTAGATGGGAAAAACCGACTCTTGGGCCCCATGCCATTCTACTTGCATTTTCTCTGCATGATGACAGATTCACAGACCAGACCAAAGAGATTGTTGAAAATTTGGAGTTTCTTGGAGAGAAATTCTGGACTCATGTCATTGTAGTATTTACAGAGGGAGACCGTAGTATAGACGAGTATTCTGGAGCTCAGAGAAGTGTATTGGAGTGGCTTCTTGAAAAATGTGGACACAAATCCTACATCTGTGGCTATGCACCAGAAACTACAGAGAGGAGAGAGCTTTCAGAGAGGATACAGAGGATGATAAGGAGAAATAATTCAATGCATCTGGTCTTACCAGACATATCGGATAAAGATGCTCAATCCCCTTTAGACATTTTAAGGGTAAGTCATTGATTAATTTATTTTACAATGATCTCTTTGCAAATGTAAATTAGTCTAATTTGACAATACAATTACAATTCACTTAGGCACTTTTTCTTTTTCACAGAAGCTAGATGGGAAAGATTACTTGTTCACTCCTGAGGTCATTGTTCAAGAGGGGCAAAGGAAATACAGGTATTGTGTCAACAGATGTAAGATAATTGAGTGTTTCAGTTTGTATTCATATTCTGTATTTCTTTGAAATCAAAAAGGTTACAGTGCGACCATGCAGGCTGGTTCCATTGTAAGTTTACACAGATTGGTTTTAACATGGAGGGGGAAGGAGAGGTGCTATACAGCACTGTTCTTCAGGACAGCGACTGTCCAGTTCCTGCCAACCATTACCAAGCAGGACCCATGTATGATATCAAGTGTGTTCAGGGTGAGCTGTCTCAACTCAGACTACCTCACTGTGAGACATCCATTGGTGAGTTGGCAATCTTATGAATAATATGAGATACTGAACATAATCTGTGAATAATACAAAGTGGAAACTTTTAAGAAATATCTTGTATAATATAAAAATATAACACTTATTATATATTGTAAATTTACTAATTGTAGTAAAAAGTTTTTAATTTTTTTAAAATCTCATAGAGGATGCCTGCCACTTCATGTCAGTTATACATTACTCTAATCAGATGGTTGATATTCTGAAACCTCAGAATATCACAAGCACACATGTTACAGTGAGCATCCCAGAAACATCAAACTTTTTTATTTCCAAAATGGTAAACTGGTTTACGGATCATTGGTCTAAGACACATGGCCAGGTGATACTATTCTATCTACAGCAAGCACATAGGCTGCATGTGTTTCTAAAACCACGCAATGTGGATCCCAGAGAGGTACATTTTAAATATATATTTTTTTAAATGCAGTTTCACCTTATTTTGGCTGACCTTTATAAACGACTTTACCCTTTCTCTCTTCTTAGGTGGAAAAATGTAATAAAGATTACAGATTAATCCAAACAGCTTGTGAATGCATGCTAAAATATGAATGTGTGTACAGCATGTCCTGTGATCCTGTTGAGGAACATGGACCTTCAGTGAGGCCAAAGATACAACCGATGGTCAGTGTATGGACTGGAATAAGAATATGACATTTTCTCAAAGCATGAGTTATTAAATTTTTTTATTTTTAAGGTTTTCTAATAGATAAATCATGGGGAAATTAGGCATCAAATAGTTTACATATTTAGTTTATCTATAATGTTGCTTATGTTCTATGAACGATCCCTGAAAAATACTTTGGGATGGTTGCTTTGCTGGAAAGTTTGATAATCATCAGCTTCAATCAATGCACAGAAGTCATTACAATTCTTGCCAAAAGACTGTGATCTTGAGAAACGTTCTGACTGATAGTGTATCTCCTAGACTTGATCATCTGCTATTTTAAAACCTCATTTTCAATCTGACTAATGTGTTTAAATGTTAAAACCGTCAATGTATTGTATGTCATCTCAAAGAATCCAATATTAAAGTTAGCAAAGTTTTTCTGAAATGTAGTTTTAGAGATGATGTCTTTGAATCAAACTTATTATCCCTCTCTTTCCTTTGTTAGGACACAAAACTTCATTGCACTAAGCAGTGGAAACATTACTATCCAACATTTGATATAAAGTTGCCAGATGGTGTGATGGATGTGGGTTTACACCTCAAAAAGAAAAACCCCAAGAAAGGAAGGGTTGATGTTATATGGAGCCGTGACATAACACTGACCGGTAAGTAATATACTGTACCGTTTATGTTACTGGAGTAAAGGTTTAGGAAGTAAATAACTGACATGACAATAATCCACCTAAAATAATAATAATCATCATAGATATTGGATACTTTTTATATGTTCAGCATTCAAGCTAGACTGCAACAACTGGGGCCCTTGTGCTGATCTACCTAAACAATGCACAATGTTAAATATACATAAATTGTTTAAAGATTTTACTGATCAATTAAATCATTCATACAGTTAGTCTCAAAAGTTGAAAATGAAGAAGACTTTAACCAAGATTTTATCTTCCAGACTATACTGCAGAGAACAGGAGACCAAGTCTATCCACTGATGAGCAGTGTAAGCACATAACCTTGACATAATCTTAGGCTTGCCATTTTATTTACGTTTGAATCAGCTAGTTTTAGAATTGTAGCAGAACAAAATTAGCTTCTATCTCACAAAAATTTGAATACTGTATAAATTAAATGTGTTGATGACTATATTCTGCAGGTGTATCCTTTCTGAAAAAGAACAAAGCTAAACTTATCCAAAAGGTGAAAAATATTGATGCCATTTTGGATCACTGTGAAGACATTATTGTAGACGAACAGATGGATGAAATCAGAGCAATGACAACAAATCAGAAAAAAATGAGGAGAATCTTTAAGATCATAGAAGGACAAGGACTTTCATCGAAACTGATGTTTTTTGATTTGCTTTACCAGGAAGAACGACGTCTTATGGATGAAATTACAAAAGACAACAACTAACGCATGTGAGATGAACAACAGAGAAACTGAACAGGAAAAATGTATTAATTTATGTTCAAGCTCCTGCTATAACATTTGTCAAAGCATGTGATATTGTCATTGACCAGTGTATGTGACAGTCTTTTAAATGTTAGGGTTGTACTGCTTTACTGTGTGGCAATGTTTAGATAGATTGTGATGATTATGATTCAATGGGTTTGTCCTCCTTGTGATCACTTCTAAGTTACTTGTAAATAATATTTCTTCAGAAGTAGAAGTGAAATCATTTTCTGTATAAAGAGGTGCTGTAGATTATCTTTAAATGATAAACATTGTCAGTTCATAATGTAGGCTATGTCAAGTCTGGAGTAATATGTAAACTGATGATTTTTTTTTTTTTTAATTGCAATTTGATTCTCAGTCCTTGTGCATTAATATTTACAATTGAAAGAAACACTGGTGATCTTCCTGTTATTTTGAGAGATATTGTGAAATGTGGTTTTAAAATGAAAGAACAGGGTTTAATTCATAAATTCATATGTTTGATGACTGTCCCATTGCACCAAATATTTTAGGGTCCTCAAGCCAATAACTAATAAACCAGTAACATGTTTTTTTTTAACCCTTTAACCTTATTTGTACTTTGTCATGTAATATGTATGCCTATGTGTGTAATAGGGTTAAAAAGTTTAATTTAAACCGTTTATATGTGAATTCCATAAAATAAGGCATTTTGTTGTATTCATTTGTGTTCGAAGTCTTCCCTCCTGTGGCCGATAATGGTACTGTAAATGTAGTATTTTGTCCCTCTTCTCTTTCCGTACCGCAGCAGATTTGAGTGTCACTGCTGCGGTATACACGATTTTTCATGCTCTTGCCTTGTCCAAATACTATCTTTGACTAATATTTAAATTTGTTTGATGATCTGAAACATTAAAGTGTGACAAACATGCAAAAAAAAAAGAAATCAGGAAGGGGGCCAACACTTTTTCACACCACTGTATATGTAACAGGGTTAAAAAGAATATTTAATTTAAACAGTTTATATGTGAATTCCATAAAATAAGGCATTTTGTTGTATTAATTTGTGTTCGAAGTCTTCCCTCCTGTGGCCGATAATGGTACTGCAAATGTAGTATTTTGTCCCTCTTCTCTTTCCGTACCGCAGCAGATTTGAGTGTCACTGCTGCGGTATACACGATTTTTCATGCTCTTGCCTTGTCCAAATACCCACACTTGCGGTCTTTGCACTTGACCACT
>NW_015507928.1:9083-9423 GCF_001515645.1 Sinocyclocheilus grahami | reverse complement strand
TATTTCCTGTATTTGGCCCAAGTGTTCAAGTGAGGATGAAGACCACAAGTGTGTGTCGAACTTTTCATTACCTGATGGGACACACTTACAGTGTTGTAAAAATGCAAGTGTTTACATAGCTTTATTTTAATTTAAATTTTAAATACTTTGCATTTTAAAATCAACTTCTAAATGTCTGTTTAGTAGTCCCTAAAACATGACATAATTGTAATTTGTGGTGCTTCTAATTAAGTGATAAATAGCAGTTGCAAATGTTGTACAAATTAAATATCACCACTACTCATCTTTGCACCAATAAAACGTAAAAACACAGTTTTTCTATCAAATGATATGTAATATC
>NW_015507928.1:7824-8782 GCF_001515645.1 Sinocyclocheilus grahami | reverse complement strand
ATGATGGGATACACTAAGCCTCGAATAGCGCTCCGGAGCAGTTTTCGAGATAGTGTGGGTTTAGTGTGCGTTAAGGGCACTGCGCTCTGGCGGTTTTAAGACCTGGGACAGCCTTGCACACTTACTTCCTGTCGCGCGCACAAGCTCTCAAGTGGCCAAGTGTGGGTATTTGGATACAAGGGGTCAGTCTCATTCAAAAGGGTCTGGCTGCAGACTTGCACTTGCACTCTCAGACACTTGCACTCTCAGACACTTGCACTCTCAGACTTGCACTCTCAGACACTTGCACTCTCAGACACTTGCACTTCCGCTAGGGATGTCACTTGCAGTCTTTATTTTTTTATTTTGTTCTATTTATTTATTCTTTTTGTTTGAATCTTTCAACATTTTACAACAGTAGCCAGGTGGTGAAGACAAGAAAAAAAAAACTACATTACGAAGTCACTTGCAATCGCCACTTGCACTCTTCGATACCTGCAACGTCACTTGCAATCGACACAAATCGTGCGTGTTGCCAATGGAGACAAGAAGCTGTGGTGATTAAACCATTAAATTAGTCACACAGAAATAAAGTGGTATGAACATAGCCTACCTACTTACTCAGTCGAGTCTGTTTGTGCTTATTTGTAATCAGAGTCAGGCACGGTGCCAGAATTTTTTCTCTACCGGGGCTAAGGGGGGGCTAGACCAATATGTGGGGATGCTAAGAAAATAAATGATATTGATGACGTCAGAGTTACTTCATAAAGAAATTGTCGTTTTAAAAAAATAAATAAAAGCAGCTGTGGTACACACGTACCATATTCAACAGAAGTGTAGTTTTAATGTATATTTTGCCAACGGATATGCAAATTCATCAAAATAGATATAATCTTAATACAAGTGACCATAAGACAACGACAAAAACTTTTTACATACAAAGGAAAGACTTCAGAACTGGACAGCACCCATGCGTTTA
>NW_015507928.1:4691-7635 GCF_001515645.1 Sinocyclocheilus grahami | reverse complement strand
GTCTGAGAGTGCAAGTGTCTGAGAGTGCAAGTGTCTGAGAGTGCAAGTTTGAGAGTGCAAGTGTCTTGAGAGTGCAAGTCTGAGAGGGCAAGTGTCTGAGAGTGCAAGTCTGAGAGTGCAAGTGTCTGAGAGTGCAAGTGTCTGAGAGTGCAAGTTTGAGAGTGCAAGTGTCTTGAGAGTGCAAGTCTGAGAGTGCAAGTGTCTGAGAGTGCAAGTCTGAGAGTGCACGTGCGAGGCTGCAGCCAGACCCTTCTCGTCTCATTAACGTATTAATTGTGAAGATATATGTTTTAAGTTAATGTTTTCGACGCAATTGATCGCATTTATGTATATGTTTATAATACATTTGACACTTTAACACTGTTGTTGAAATAGTTATACATGTATTGAATTTCCTCCTGCGTCACACGAGTAGGAACGAGGTCATTAGTCTGTCTTAAACCTTCTGACAATTAATTGTATTATGAGTTGAGGGTGTAATTTCAATTTTTCTAGTTTTTCATATATATCTGCAGTATTGTCTTCAGCCAATGTGATTTATTCTACTTTTTCCCCCAAAAAGATAAACCAAAGCTGAAGAAACCCCGTGTGTGTGTGTTCTTCCACATCCGTTACATGTTGTTTAAATTTGTTCTCAGTCTGTAGTATTGTTATAATTAGTGATGGGACGATTGATACCGATGCTCCGACTCAGTTTTCAAAGTACTATTATATCACACACTATGCCTATTATGGCGACTGCTAATTATTCTCCTGCTAAGCCTTTGAAAAGTCACGAAGAACACCTCATATGCCGATGCTTGTATCGAAATATCCATACCGCGTGATTGATGGCGTTTGAATGCAGTATCTGAAGGTCGGCGCTATGCATGACTCTTGTGCTTGACTTTACATCGACTTGGGTGTGTGTGTGTGCACACTTATTTGGGATTCAGTAGAATAGTTTAGAATAACCTCAACACCAGGACAGAAACTGAATGCACGTTACACTTCTATTGCGCTCACCCAAAATATTTTGCTACTACTCACGTCAATTATTAATTATAATCACACACTTGTATATTTTATATTATTGATCAATATGTGACTCCATTGACCGGACTACGCATGACACGAGTTGGCACAGATTAAAAACGTTTTCAAACCATCATCTGCTTCGCGATGTTTTGTTAGATTTGGCGGAGAAACCAAGTCTGACCACCAGATGTCACTAATGCGCACTGTGTTAAAATCTTCGAGTAATGAACCGTTTTTCGGCACAATTTCATGAAAACCTCAAACGGTTCAGAAAGCCTCGATTTCCCATCACTAGTTATACTGTTTAAATGCGATTAAAAGAACGATTATTTGAGGGGGAAAAACGAACAAACATAAAACAAAACTCAATTTCCCATGTACCTCAGGTTCACGCTCAACCCCGGAAGCATAGCAGTACAACTAATGAGGAAAGAGAAATACAAAATCCGGTCGTTTGTTCAGATTCATATTCAGCAATAGTCAGTATTGATAACCAAAAATCAGAATCGAGGCCAGATTTAATCATGGAAATCCTTCAAAATCTCTTTGAGTTAAAACAAAGTAGAATAGAAGTACAGATTGTGTGGGTTCCAGCCCATGTGGGAATGAAAAGAAATGAAGAAGCAGATAAATTAGCTAAGCAAGCAGATGATGAAATAGTAGAAATTGAGCTATCACACAGCATAAGAGAAATAAAATCAGTAATAAAGGAGAAAGTGATTAAAAAGTGGCAACAGTAGCCTATTGGGATAATGAGACAAAGGGAGACATTTCTATGCAATACAAAAGAAAGTGGGAGAAATGGGAGGGAGGAAATTATAATTACAAGACTAAGAATGGGACATACAGATTTGAATAAAACATTACATTTAATATCTAAACATCCAACGGGATTGTGTGAGAAATGTGGACAGAGTGAAACTGTAGAACGTGATTATTAATTGTAAGGGTTATGATGAAGAAAGAGAAGTGCTAAGAGACGAAGTATGGGAGAATGAAGGAAAAGAGTTAACATTAAAGAATATATTAGACTCAGATATAGGAAGTAGTACGGTAAATGTGTTGTTTTCAGTTTCTGAATAATACAGGTTTAATGAAGAGAATGTAGGATAAGTATATATAGAGAGGTAGAAGATGCTGATATAGTGTGGGTAGAAGGGAGAGTATATCTGAAGGTTAAATAAGGATACAGAGGGATACTGGGATTTAAAGGGAATTGGGGTGGAACCTGGAGGAGCTGAACACGCAGCGCCAGTGTTTTTAGAAAATGTTAAAGGGGTCATATGATGCTTTTTTAAAGATCATTATTTTGTGTATTTGGTGTAACAGAATATGTTGACATGCTTTAATGTTCAAAAAACACATAATTTTTCAAATACTGTACATTATTGTAGGTCCTCTATGCCCCGCCTCTCTCAAACGCTTCGTTTTCTACAAAGTCCCTCCTTCCGACAAGCGCAGTCTGCTCTGATTGGCCAGCTGACCCAGTGCATTGTGATTGACCGAACACCGCAAGCACTCGTCGGAAATGTAACGCCCCTTACCATAATCACGAGCTTCATCTTTCAAAATAAATGTAAAGACAGAGCCCGAAAGGGGAACAGAGTCGCGTGACAGACACAGTGATGAAGCTGGTATGTGTGCAGTACACAAGCCACGGTTAAGACAGCTGACTCCCTGTCTTAGAACTTAAGACTCTCTCTCTCTCTCGCGCTCTCTCTCTCTCTCACACAGAAACACACACACGATGCGCAAAACTCCGCATTTGAACAGTCAAATAGCAAATACTCAAACTAATAACAAAACAGTAGCTGATTCAGAAGCACCAGATTGTCATAGCAAAGTCAGAATGACCTCCTCTCCTAGGTTCACGAAACGGTCGTCCATAAAATGCATTGCTGTTCTGTTGTAAATAATCTTAAAGATT
>NW_015507928.1:1709-4557 GCF_001515645.1 Sinocyclocheilus grahami | reverse complement strand
ACTCGCCCTCCCTGTACAGCGCACTGTTGTTTTCTCTTGATTCCCCCCTCCTCCATCTGTTCTCTCTCTCTCTTGTATTATGTTTTAATATCTCTTACTCATATTCGAGGTACGCATGCGCACATGTATGCATTAGCTTTTCTGGGTTCAAATGTTCAAATGAGGACATGATAGCTAGGGCTCTAAGGTAATGGGGTTTGTGATGAACTATGAAGATAGTTCAGCATCCTTCGCCAAGTTTATTCCTATTATGTCCATATTTCCTGTACATGTGGCCATTTTGTATAACACATATTCTTGGCCAACATCCTATATGTATGTCATCTATATCCTCATTGGTTAAAGGGTTGAAACTCCCCTCGACATATGCCTATATAATATCTTTGTATCTATGAATAAAGTTGAAGTATTGAGAATACCATTGAATATGTGTTTTCTTGCTTCCCGGCCGTTATACACTTTGAGGGACTGAGAATTTTCCAGGTGGCAAAGAGAATCTATAGGGACCGATTGTTAATTACTGACACCTAGAAACACACAGCGTCTCCCTGACATGCTGCTTCAACACTAACTGCGGTTACTGAAACCACGCCTTCTTTCTCTGCGTGCACATTTGGGCGGTATTATGCAAATATTCCCACATAGTGAGGTAGATATGTGGGGGCGTGTTAGAATGAGCCATTTTAGGGGGGCGTGGTTAACTCTTAACTTTTATAAAGAATATCTCTTTGGTTTTGAGACTTTAGTGTTTGCAACTTTACAGATCTTCTTTATGCACCAAGAGCTTGTAACACTCCAAAGAGAAAGGAAAACTTGAAATCGCATCATATGACACCTTTAAGAGATAGAGGAAATGTTTCTGATCCAAGCTACCTGATGATGGCAGTAATGCACTGTTAAGTGCGGTTGCCAGTAAAAGAAAGAAGAAGAAGAAGAAGAACCCCGGAAGTAGATTCTTCTCTTAGCATGGCGCAAATGAATACTTTGCAGTAGTAATTGCTAGTACTGGTGATTTTGTAACAAAACGAATTATATGAATATGTAATTCCCACGTGAGAAGTTATCACAAGAAAGGTTGAGTAAGGTAAAATACGTTTTGTGCTTTCTAACTCTTTTCATGTCTAAAAGATCGCCTTTTAACGGCAGTGCTAACCGACCGGTTTTATTAATGTTCATTTTATTTCCCCACATTTTATAGAATTTAAAATAATTGACTTTAAGTGAGTTAACTGTGATACTCATCATTTACTAAAGTTGCTATTTTAGGACAGCCAGAAAGCCCGTTTTATAAGATTTAGTAATCTAGCTACTATTAGCCCAATTATGTAAGAGCAATTAACGAGCTACTATTGAAGTATGTAGTGCTAAAACTTGATTCGGCACTTTTATCTACATCGTGGACAGCGTTTCTCGCTTTTGGAGTATTTACTGGAGTAAGTTTTCGTTTCTGAAACTCCAAACTAGTCCCACTTATAATACAGGTCATTCATTTGTTCAAATCCTGATATTGTGTTTTCATTCAGTTTGAAAATCTTTTCACACAAGCACAAGTTCAAAAAAAAAATCTAATGTCAAAATTTAAATTCACTTTGAATTGAGTCATTTTAACCAGCAAGTTATGCATGAGAAACGTCTCAAATTGCCTTTGGAGATACTGAATAAAGTAGTGTAAGTGTACTGTCTAATGTTAAAATACCTTACCTCATTAAATCTGCTTAAAATCCGTAATTCTCTAACATCTAGTCTGTAATCAGAAGTTGTGATCAAAAAGACACTGCAATGATACTCCTGTCAGTGTGTAACAGAACAGAGTGGTCCTGGTATTGAAGTCAATGATACAAGAATTGTGTAACAATTAAATGCACTATGATATACTGTAATAATCCTGGTCGGCATGTATTTCTGCAATGTGAGCATCTTGCAGAATTACTATTTTTGCCTAAATAACCTTATGGCTGAACTGACAGTTGACCTTTGTAGATTAGGGTAAACTAATTGGCAATCTCTGCCATGACAGTCTCTTGTATTTCTTAGTTTGCTTCTTGTATTAAGGCAAGACCCCACATGTTAAAGTTTTAACTAATAGATGTCACTATACTTCCTGTTTATAAATGTACATGAGTACTGTAGTACATTAAGACAATTGTTTTGTATTACAAGTTTTCTGAATATGCAAGTTGGGCATTATTTAATTAAATGTACACAAATTTGCATACATTTCCAGAACACGAATCCAAACTTTGGATAAAGCCAGGTTTCTGAACTCATTTTGTTGACATTTTAGAGTTAAAGGTTTTTAGAGAGGGGTTTTAGATATCTCTTTTCATCACTCTGAAAATACTGTAATAAAATGTTTTATGAATCAGGCAAATTATACTGTATATAAACAGACCCCTCTGTTAAAACAGCCAGAATAAAACTGGAAAGTTTGACGTATGTAAGTGCTACTGAAATGGAGATGCCATTTTGAGAAAACGGGCTTTAAAATTATGTATTGTAATTGAAATCTACAGACACAAATAGATAAGGTGTAGCCAAATGAAATTAACACTTAAAATGTATTTTGGATGTTTTACTTCCACTAGTCTGAAATAAGACATGTTATGGAAGCAAAATCTCAGAAATGATCAGTGCTGGGGGGAAAAATGGTTGCCTGTAATGTGTTGCCTTAGGAGAGGTTTAAGAAAAAGTAATACAACTATTGAGAAGGTAAGTACATGAAAAGTGCATTGAATTGTGTGAAAATATTACTTTAAATGACAGGTATATTTGACAGTGAATTCTGTAAGGTGATCAGTATTGCGCATAGGGCTGGACAATAATTCAATATCAATATGTATCGCGATAT
>NW_015507928.1:0-444 GCF_001515645.1 Sinocyclocheilus grahami | reverse complement strand
ATATCGTATTGACCGAAATTAAGAAATATATCGTGATATAAATTTGGGCCATATTGTCCAGCCCTAATTGCGCATATTCCTCAATGTTGAGTATGTAATATGGAAAAACCCACATTTCACATGTTTATATGGAAATAGGCTGACCTTGAAATTGTGCTCACCTTTTTTCATCTTTGTGGCCTGTGATGCTCTTTTCTTTAGATTTTTTTCACGATGGCGTCAGGCGTGGGAGAACTAGCACACGGTAGCGTGGCCTCCCAGTTCTACAGCAATGAGGAAGAAACAGCCATTGACATGACCACTAGCGAGAAGGTAACACACTGGGCCATCATTACTAATAAGTCACTGCACTAGTTACTGCTGTTTTGTTTTTTGCAAATGAGAGATTTGGCAATTTGACATTGATTGCATTTCTCCATCAGGTGGTGGACTTGCTAAACCAGG
>NW_015507927.1:36702-37758 GCF_001515645.1 Sinocyclocheilus grahami | reverse complement strand
AAATCTGTAATGAAGGATTTAAATTTTATAACACCACTACTCACAAAGAGAAGTATACATCAGTAATGCCAGGCCAGGGTCTGGAGGCTTGGTGCTGGGATGAAATGTGCACAAATCATCAGTTTAAGTTTTCTATAATTATAGATGCTTTGCTTTGTGTGATAATCCAACAATGTGTCTTTTACTAGCTGTTTAAACCATAGTTGTGATATTTTTCCCTATTGTTGTGTTTAATTACATATTTGAAAGCATGTTTAAGCAGATTGGTAAAATGCATAACAACTGAGGATAATTTAATTATATGCAACTGGCAAAGAGGTAAAGGAGGAAGTTTTATAGACATTTGGAGCTGTTGGGGAGGGGGGAATTGTGGGAAAGTGGCCATGTGATAACATGTGAAAACATGAGTTTTTTGTTTTGTTTTTTTTATAAAATGCTAGCTTAGTTTGATTAGTTTCCTTAAAAGGTAAAGTATGTTTGTAACCAATCATTGAACACTACTTAGACTTCCTGGTTTAGGGATATATAATATGCTGTAATGGTTTATGGGACTTTTGAAAGGAACAGCCCTGGCTGAGTATTGAAGAATAAGCACTAAATGTGGGTAAAATCAGACTTGTTTTATTGTTCTATTGTCCTTGTTTTGATGCTCCTTTTTAAAAAAACATTTTATTGGTGTACATGCTGTTAATAAAAGTTGTTTGTTGAATTTACCGTATATAGCATACATATAATGTAAGCAAGTGGAGACATTTCTTTTTTTATGATTACTATCTGTAGAAGTTTTCAGGACTATTGGTTGTACACTGATTGTGTTGTTTCCTACAGCTAGACATGTAGTGATGTTGGGCTCTTTTTAATGTTTTTATGCCTATTGCAAATTTAATCTAATTTAAATGTAGATTTTTTTTTTAAATTTGTTTCAGACAAACTATGGACAAGGACAAAAATTCAGACTATGATTCCCAAGATGAAGAGAGGTACATTATTCAAATGATAATGATACTTGACAGTTTGACAACTAACGTACCATGACATACCTAATAAATATATGTA
>NW_015507927.1:10446-36467 GCF_001515645.1 Sinocyclocheilus grahami | reverse complement strand
CTTTTTTAGCATCTCCTACTTGAGTTAAGTACTGCAGTGAAGTATTGTTTTTTCCACTGTAGAGCCTCCAACTGATGATCTAAATAATGTTTCTGTTTGTTTTTCTGATGTTTTAATTATAAAAGCTCATTTTCTGAGTCACAGACTCATGGAGCATTCCACAACCACTTCATTGAGTCTGTTCGGCCTTTGATTGAGTTGATTGACTCTCTGAAGTTGATCGGCCTTGATGAAGATATTGGTCTACCATCCATTGCGGTGGTGGGAGATCAGAGTTCTGGAAAGAGTTCTGTTTTGGAGGCACTTTCTGGGGTGGCTCTACCTCGAGGAAGTGGTAAGATATTTTTCTTTACTTTCAGCACCTTGTGACTGTAATATTGTATATACTGTATACTGGACAAAAAAGGAAAAATTTCATTGTCAATGCATCACATTTAAATTGAGGAAATTAACAAGATACGAGAACTCCTCCCTTACAATAACTTCCTAATAACTTGTTGAAACCATTTTTTAAGGTATTGTCACTCGCTGTCCTCTTGAGCTGAAATTGCAGAAGCTCAAAAATGGACCATGGTCGGGGATCATTTCTTACAGTGGTCACAGAGAGACCTTTAATGACCCGTTAAAAGTGGATACGCTTGTTAGAGAAGGTCAGTATGAACAGAAACTCTTACAGATTTTATGTTGTCATCATAAAATAACTTGTATATGGTAGCCTATATTCAATCTGTGTACAACAAAATTAAAAAAAAAATTAAAATCATTTCAAATAATGTATTGGACTGTACATTGGAATAGTAGGACGAATAATAATTATGCTTTCTAAATTTTGTATTAGATTTACAATACTGCATCATGTTTGGTACCTCAGTTTAAATTACAGAACTACTTGTGTTTTTCTGTTGCATACTTTTGAATTCAACAGCTCAAAACAAGCTTGCTGGAAAAGCAGTTGGAATCTGTGATGAACTCATCACTTTGGAGATTTCATCTCCTGATGTGTGTGACCTCACTCTGATCGATCTGCCTGGTATAACGCGTGTACCTGTGCATGATCAGCCTGAGGATATTGGAGATCAGGTGAGTGTAGGTGGCATTTCCTCAAAGTAATGGCTGTCTCAGGGGAGAGTTGGATGACTTAAGCCATTTTTGCTTGTGGTGTCTTTAAAATGAGTGCATGACAGTAATGTGCCCAACTAAAATATGTACATCATTTTCAGGATGTGGTGTATCCTTGGGAATGATCATTTTGGGTCTAAAATAAACTGCTTTCAAAAAAATTTATAATAAAAAAATTAGGCTCCTTGGTTTCTTGGCTCAACTTGTCCCCAATGCGGGGTAAATTGAGCCTAGGGAGCAGATAAGTTTAGCTACATGGAGTTAAACTGTGTCATTGATTATGCTGAAGTAAAACTCAACATTTTAACCTCATTCTATATCAAAGGAAGATAAATTCAGTAAAAATTATTCTTAAAATCTGTGTGTGAACCTTGTGATGGAATGGACATCCATCCAGGGAATTTCCCTGCCCTCAAGATGCTAAGTTAAGCTCCAGCTCCCCACAACCCTAATAAGGATAACATGGTTTGGATAATGGAATGGATGGATGACTTCTTAAAAGTTGTATTTATTTTATTTATTAAGGCCTATTTAAAAGTTTCAGAGCAAAATCAAGTTCAAAACAATGTCAAAAACAAAAACAAACTAAATAAATATAAAATAAAATAAAACAAAAATGTTTGGTCTAAAATTAATGAAATGTAATGAAGAATTACAGTAAAATAATACTTTATAAATGATTACTGACGTAATCGAAAGAAGGGGCAAGCCACTGGCTCAGCTTCAAATTTGTCTGTAGTTTTTCAGACACAAGAAGGATGGGTCCTTGAAATTTGTGAAAATCCCAGATCAACACTTTGTCTTTTCGCTATCCTACCATTTCCTGATGGATACAGTCTTGCACAACATTTTTTATGGATATCCTGTATCACAGAATTAAAATGGGTTTCATGATGTTTCATGTTGACTTAAATAATCTCTTCTCCATAACCAGAGAACACTTTATCATTTTAGATCAAAACCTTGATACTGAAATATATTGCAAAAAGTGAAACCATCATATTAGTTGTTGTGCCCTGCAATGTTGACATTGCAACAACGGAAGCACTAAGAATGGCACAAAAAGTAGACCCAGAAGGACTCAGAACTCTAGGTTTGGCAGCATATTTCTGTATTTCCATAAAATATTTCTTCACACTGTATACCATGATTTTCGCTTATTCTAAACTTGATCTCTCCCTCTCTCACTTTTTAATATTTAAATATGTGAAATAGCAATTCTCACAAAACCAGACCTCATCGACAGAGGAGCTGAGATTGAAGTTTTGAACATTGTTCAGGGCAAAGTCATTCCTCTCAGCAAGGGCTACATTATTGTGCGATGTCGAGGTCAGAGTGACATCAATGACAGAATTCCTTTTGATAAAGCCATGGAGGCTGAACTGAAATTCTTCAGGAACCACCATTATTTCAGGTACTTAATGACTTACAATATTTTCATTGTAAACATACCATGCATGAACAGTTTGCATATTAAGGTAATTAAAAATAATCCATGTTATTTATATATATTTTTATTCACAGTTCATTACTGGATGACGGTAAAGCATCTACTCAATGCCTGGCAGCCAAGCTGACCAAAGAACTGGCCGATCATATTAAGGCAAGCAGTGAATGATAATAGGGAAGGCTAACACTTTATTTTGATGGTCCCCTTAGACATTCTGTTGACTATAAGTAACTTTGCAACTATAAGTAAACTATCAGTCATTAGATCCTTTATTGACTGTCTGCCTAATATCTGCCAACACATTATTTTGATGGTCCCCCTCATACATATTTCTGACTATTTGCATTTCAACTTATTCTAGTAACCCTAACCATAACCTCTATTTGAATCCAGCGTGACAATAGAGGGCACTCTAGTTCAGAAAAATAGATAGAGATGTGTATAGGAGGATGAAAATAATAATAAACTAATGGGCACAGGCTGAGCAGCTGTTGTTACAAGAACTTGTTTCTGACAAGCCTTAGGCCGTTTGTTCCCCAAAGCGTTTTAGCCAGCTGAAAACGCCAGGTGATCTACTGAAAATGCCTAGCTGTGAGTGCTTGTGAGCGCTACAGAGGCACAGCGGTTTTTTCTGTTGAGATGCTTTGGTTGCTATGATAGGGAATATCCGCAGAAGTAATGACTGCTGCGTTTTACCCTAAGTTAAACATTCTTCAACTCTCAGTGCTGAGAAAAAACAAAAAACAAAAAAAAACAGCACTGTGAAATAGATGCTTAGTGCTGTCAGGATTATGGACCTGTTTTGTGTGTGTTTTCTTCCTCATGCGCCCATATTTGGTTCTTCCTGTTCCCGCTCTGATTGTGTTCATTGATCCCAGCTGTGTCTCATTTATTACCTTGTTGAATTCTGTATTTATAGTGTGGTCTGCCCCTTGCTTTCTGTCCGGTGTCTAACGTCCGATGTTGTGCTACTCGTCTGTTCCTCTGTTTGTATTATTAAATGATGGTTCATTGTGATTCTCCTGCATTCTCCTCGTTCCTTGCTCCTGTCCTTAGGCAATCGTGACAGAACACCAGACCTACATACAGTCTTACTGCAAGTTTTTTCCCCCCCGTTGTTCCCCATGGATGCCCTCGCCCGCCCTGAATACCTCCTCCTCCTGCTGGAGTAGGGGGAGAGATTGCTTGAGGGCCATACCAGACTGTTCCTGGTCCTCGCGAGTCTCACCAGCTACCCGGACGGCGCGTTTTGTGCATTCTACGATGCCAGTTTGAACACCGTATGCATAGCGCCGTCGTCCAAGGATGGTCCTCGAGAGAATTTCACCACCTTTGTGGAGTGGACACTGGCGAGTTCCACTCTCGACCCAGAGCCCAGCCCACCATATCCCCGCTGCGTGGAGCTGAAGCCCAAGCCCGCCGCGACCGACGAGCCATCGCCGCAAGGAGCGACAGAGCTGAGAATCGCCGCGGAGCCGGAGCTGCTAATAACGTCAGACCAGGTGCGAGAGCTGGCTACCATGCCCGTCACGAGAGAGAAAGCCGTGGGCAGTGAGATTGCGGAGAGGAGCTCCGCCCACTGCACCAGGGCTGAGGGTGAGCTGATTTTGGATCTGGGACTGTGCAACCCTGGAGGAGAATTGGAGGACTTATATGCTGACCTGCCCCCTCTCCTCCTTCCTTGGTCAGAGCCCTCTGTCACTCCTGTTCCCATGTCCTGCCCAGAGGAGCTCCGGATTCCTTGTCCACCCCAGAGAGGGATCCTGTTCCAGAGTTTAGCCCTGAAAGCCCGGAAGCTCACAAATGACCACTCGCCCGCCCGCCTGCTCGCTCCTGCCTCCTTCATCGCTGTCATCTGGCAGCACCTCTGCTCACCCTCAGCCCACCATCAGTACGGTGCGAGATCCGTGGGTCTGCCATCATCCATCGTCACTGTGGCTGGAGAATCCCTGGCCTCCGCCTCCAGCCTCTGAGTCCTGTACTCCGCCTCGGCCCGTCAACCCAGCAGCTCCACCATGGCTCCTAGCTCCCTCCTCTCCGCCGTGGCCCATCTTTTCACTGGCTCCGCCAGGCTCCCTCATCCCGCTGGCTCCGCCTTGGTCTGTCGTCGACCATCCATCGCCTCAGGACACCACTCCTCCGGCTTCGCCTCGTTCCTTTGTCCCTCCGGCTCTGTCAGGCTCCTCCTTCCCTTCGGCTCCTCCTTGACCGCGGCCTTCTGGATCGCCTGAGCCATCTGCTCCGCCTTGGACTTCTGGATCCTCCCCACCACCCTGGCTCATCGGCTCTCCATCTCTGCCTCGGGCTCTTCTGCCACCTGCTCCGCCTCCATTGGTCGGCCCCCTGGAGTCATCGGCCCTTCCTCCTCCATGGCTCCTCCCTTTGTCGGATCCACCATGGGTCGTCGTCATGGCTGTGGCCTGGGTCCTGCTTGGCTCCTCTTGCTCCAAGTCCCTCCTGTCTCATCCCTTACTCCTCCCTCCTTCATCACCTCCTTGGACTCTGTATGCCGGCCCCCTTTCGGGTGTCTGTCCTCCTCCTGAGCCTCCTCCCAAGTTTCCACCCATCCCTCCCCATGTTGTATCTACGGCGCGAGGACGTGCCGTCCGGGAGGTGGGCGATATGTCAGGATTATGGACCTGTTTTGTGTGTGTTTTCTCCCTCATCTGCCCATATTTGGCTCTTCCTGTTCCTGTTATATGTGTCTGTCTGTCACTGCTGTACGCCTAACCCTGCAGGGTTTATCTGGGTTTGTTAATGTCACGAACCCGGGAAGTAACTTTTTGTAGTCCCTACCAGCCGTTTTTGTAGGCATTAAACTGCCAGAATTTTAAAAGACGCTATCTCCGTTTGCATTGAACTTTCAGCTTCGTAACTTTGCAGATATTGATTATACTCAAACAGCAACATTACAGACTAACTAACATTAAAAAGTGAAATCGCAATCAACCACCCCTTTAAGGGTCAAATTGCTCCTAGAGCACCAGGTTACCAAGTTCTCTATCTCCTCTCTGTAGGCTGATTCGTTGTTATTAGTAATCAGACCAATCACTATTCATCCGCAAATTTAACAATAATGTTATCAGAAGATGCAGGAACACAATCATGTGTAAAGAGGGAATAAAGGATGGAACACAATACACATCCTTGCGGCATGCCAGTGCTCAATGTAATAGTTGAAGACAATTGTGTGCCCAGTCTCACCACCTGAGGGCGTTCTGAGAAGAAATTCAGGATTCAGTTACATAGTAATGAAGTTTAAGAATTAGCATGGTGGAAATGACAGTAAGCAGAGATAAAATTGACAAATAACATTCTCGCATATGTGCCTTGTCTGTCCAAATGGAACAAGACAGAGTGAACAGTCAATGAGATGGCATCCTCTGTAGATCTGTTGGCTCTATATGCGAATTGATACGGGTCCAGAGAAATAGGAACAGCAGTCTTAATGTGTGAGAGAATCAATCTTTCAATGCACTTCATTATTACTGAAGTTAATGCAACTGGACGATAGTCATTCAAGGTGCTGATGTTTGTTTTCTTTGGTACTGGAACAATAATTGCGAACTTCAAGCACTTGGGGACTCTTGCCTGCGATAAAGACAGTTTAAAGATGCTTGTAAATACCCCTGCTAACTCTCCAGCACATTCTTTAAGTACCCGTCCTGAAACGCACTGTTGTTTACTTTACTGGTTTGCACTCTATCTGCCATATGCCTTGTGCTTTATATATATATTTTTACATTTGACCTTATTTGTATAGTTGTATTTTGTATTTTGTATTTAATCTGTATTTATGTTATCTGTATGCACCCAAGGGTCTGAGAGTAACGCAATTTCAATTCTCTGTGTGCATGTCCTGTACATGTGGAAGAATTGACAATAAAGCAGACTTGAACTTGAACTTGAACTCCATCTGAGCCTGTAGCTTTCCATGGATTCAGCCTCTTCAATTCACACTGTACCTAATGTGTACTTAATGCAAGTGCCTGTTCATTCTCTGCTACTGTTATTGTTATACCTGTTGTAGTGTTGCCCACTTCAAATCGAGCGAAAAAGGTGTTAAGCTCGTTAGTCAGTGCTACATAATCATTGGGACAGACAGAGTTTCTCTTATTGTCAGTAATACTCTTTATACCTTGCCACATATTCCTAGTATCACCATTGTTGAGATGATTTACTACCCTTCGTCTATAGATGTCTTTGGCCTTTTTTATGCCGTTCTTCAATCGTGATCTTGCCTCTTTATATGCTATAGTGTCACCAGATTTAAAAGCATTATTACGTACTCTCAAGAGATTCTGTACCTCCTTATTCATCCATGGCCTCTGATTCGAAAACATCGTTATGTTCTTGTGTACTGTAACACTGTCCACACAGCTGTAAATGTAAAAGAGCACAGTCTCGGTGTACTCCTCTAAATTCACCTCTGTGCCATAAGTCACCTGCTGTGCAAATAGTTCCCACTGAGTCCTTTCAAAACAGACCTGCAGTTGTGCAATTGCTGTCGGAACATGCGCGGGACGCCGGACGTACACTTGTTGAAAAACTCTTGAACGGCGTTCACTCGCTTGTGGAGGAGGAAGGCAAGTGTCAGAGTCACAACATATCCTACAATAGTAGAAACGCAAAGCGCTGTATCAGCGGCAGACCAAGATCGAATGATTGGAGCGCCAGCGGGCGGAAGGCGAGTGATAGCTTCTAAAGCTGTATCAACAGGAGTCAAATCAATAAGTTGCGTTTCTTCCTCCTTGATCCTTTCTTCCAGTTCTGGAGCGAGGACGAAGGAATGCTGTTTGAAGAAGGGTGAGATTTCGAGTTCGGCCTGATTCTCGTCGTCGGGAAGGTGATACAATGCTAAATCGTCAATATGGAGGATCGAACCCTTAGGGGCATTGATCCATAAAGTCTGGTTGGGCAGGATAATGCGTGTGGCAGTGTCGTGTTGATCATAGGTGAGGGTAGCTGTATGCACTGGGGTGTCGACTAGCCATCGGTTTCAACGATTTATGACAAAAAAAAATAAATTTGGTGAAAGGAGTCAATCCTAGTTTCAGTTCCCTGATGAGAGGACTAGAGGGGAAAGGAAATTGTAGTGAGAGAGAGGGAAAGAGAATTAAAAAAAAAAATAGATATAGCTATAAACGGAAAACACAAAGAGACACAAGGACACTGAATTAGGTTAGACAGTGTCCCATGTGTGGAACAACTCCTCTCTACTAGAGGTTGGTCCTAGCAGTGCAGCCTTTAATTCGGCCGTTCTTGTCTCTGAAGTCGGCCTTTGCCTTTTCCAGGAGCTGTTCGGCATATTGTAGCTTGTTGGAGAGATCAGCGTAGTCAGCCTTGCCTTGTTCCATTTCTTGGGTCGTAGCTGCTAGGGTCTCTTTTCCTTGGCACCTTGTTCCACTTCATCAGGCCCCTCCTGTCGTTCCTGAGCCTCCAGTTCTAGCTGCTCGACACGTCGTTGTGCGCGTGTTAGCTCCTGCTGGAGATGGGCGGCGTGCCTGTCGCTCAGCTTGAGGGTGGCGATGAGTGTGTGGCTTAAGGAGCCGGTGATCTTTGCTAATTCTTTGTGACTGTAGCTCTGACTTGGGTCTTGTCTCATGAGGTTTGTTATGTTGTCATCCAGCTGGTCCTGTGTCTGATGCCTCAGTGTTTCAGCGGCCTTAGGTAGGAGGCTGTCTGTTGCAACACTTAGCCAGGTCTCGAGGTCTTCCCAGTGGCCAACAGAGTCTGTTGTGCGAGACATGTTTTGGCGTGGTGAGGGAGATCTAGAACATAGACTGACACAGACCTTGAGGAAGAGGAAACAAACAAAACAAAACAAACAAGCAAGGCAAAACAGGGGTGTAAGTGTGCAATGTCACGTGTGGTTTGACAGTGAGTGTGTAAGGGACAGGTGAGTGTGATTCTCTGGTGGGCGTGCTCCTAATTTGTAGTCTCTGTGGGGAAAATTAGTAAGCACACACAGGTAGCACAGCTAGAGAACGGAGGGAGGAAAGAAAAATAACAAACAGAGCAGAGAACAGGATAATAATTGGCTGCTTCCAATTTTCCTGTAAGAGAAATGTTTGTTTTTTTTCTTTTGTAAGGAAAGGACGTTAATGGTAAGAAGAGAGGGAAGGATAAAACAACAAATACCCTGTTCTGGTAGCAGAATGAGTATAATTGAATTTTCTTCTCTTTTTCCTTTTGGTTAAGTTTGGTTTAGAAGGTGGTTCTAAACCGGTGTTTGGAAATGGGGATTTCTAAATACCAGGACTGCGGCTGTTATCAAAATTCCTTCGGGTGAAGGGAAAATAATAACAATGACAGTAATAGTTTCTTAGCTGTTAAGATTGACACCGTCCACCAATTAGATGTTCCTAGATGCTTGTTCAAATTTTGGCGGATGCCTGTCAGTCTTCTTAGCTGGATAGGGTTTCGCAAGAGAGTGAAGGTAAATGGAAGACAATTTTGAAACGGCGTTCTCAAGTTTCACAAATACCTGTTCAATTGCTAGAAGCAAACAGCTGAGAGAGAGAAGGAGAAAGAGAGAGAGATTTTGCTTCCAATGTTAAGAAAAATGACAGGGGGGTGGCGCTGTTAAAGTGATACCCCTAGGGGGTTGGTTTTGCTGTGTTAGCAGGATAAAACCAACGTAACCTAAGTCCTGAGGAAATCTTATTTTTCCTTTTGGGGTTTTGCCACTAACAGGCTTAAGCCAAACGGGCAAACTTATGAAAATTTTGCTGAGTGAATTAAATAAATGAAAGGGAGAGGAAAGAAGGCCAATTGCAAATTAGATTAGAATTTCAGGTTAGAAATGGTATTTCCTGGTTAACATTTAATGATGTTATCATTAAAATTGATGAGAGTAATTAAAAATTACGATTAATCAATCAATATCTTGAAGCAGGATAACCTAAACCCTAATGAGCTAACCATGAAATTAAAATTTTATTGGATTATTGACAGTTAAGGATTCAAATTTTGTCATTAAAATTAGCAAAGCACTTATAGTTGAACTGATCAGCAACTACTGTGGTAATATGGAAACAGGACCCGTAATTAATTATTAAATGAAATTAAAATTCCAAATATGTAATTAATTATGAAATCAGTATTAGTAACTTGTTATCCTTAAATATTAAACTTTTAATTTTGTTGTCTTTAAATTATAATAGCACCTATACTTAAATTCATCAGTAAATATTGTTGCCATGTGGAAGCAGGAACTGAAATTAATTTATGAAATTAAATTAAAATTTCAAATCTGTAATTAATTATGAAATTAACTTAATTTCAAATCCCTACAGTAGTAAATTAACAATATCTACTGATGTCATTATTAACCATGGATAAGAGCTATTATAATTAAATTAACTAGCTATCATTGAATAGGGAAACCCAACCCTATTTAACTATTTACTGAAATTAAGATTTCAGAGCAATATTGATAGTTAATGATTAAAAATTCCAATGTTATGGTCACTAGATAATAAGAGCAATTTATAATTAAATTAATCAGTAGATATTGTTGCTATGTGGAAGCTGGAACCGTAATTAATTTGTGAAATGAAATTAAAATGTCAAATCTGTAGTTAATTAAGAAGTTAAATTAACGATTTCAAATCCTTAAGTATAGCAAATTAATAACATCTACTGATTTCCTAAAATTATAAGAGCAGTTATAGCTGAATTAATCACAACGTAGCATTAAAGTAATGGGGCTGAGGACCCGGATTAAATTTTAAAACAAAGACAACAACAGCTTTAAGCAAGGGAGAACCTTAAATAAACGCGATTAAAACTCTATCTATGATTGCGTACACAAGGTTATTACTTTCGCGTTTGGGAGTGTTCCTTTTCAATGAGAGGAGAAGAGGAGAGAGAGGTAGGATGAAATCAGTATGAAATAGCGAAAGACAACGTTCAGATGTAACTGAATCAAATCACTTTAACACTTCAAACACTGCAACACATTTTGCCTTTGAGACCACAAAATGCTACGTGCTAACCACTAGCCTTCAATGCTAATAGCTTAGCTTGGCTAATTGTTTACAAACAGCTAACAAAACGGCGCTGGCGGGCTGAAAGTTACCCCGGAAAAGGTTTGTTCGAACTTCCGGGTTACAGCTGTTGCTATGGTGACATACACAGCATGCGCATGTGAGCTTACTAGCTGTGGGTTGTCAGTGAGATGTCAGCGCATCTCGCACTACATAACCAAAAAGCACTACATATTTATCTTTATCTTATAGGCTAAACCATCTCACCTCGTTAGAGTGAGGTACATTAATGTACAGCTTTACTGTAATTAATTCACTGTCATTGATATCTTCGGCGGATATCAGCACATATTTATGCAGACAAAAACACGCGTGGATTTAACCACGATCACTTGATCAAGATTTCACAATTCTCCCAAAAGTAAAATAACGTTTGGATACTCTGTGAGCACCGCGTTTCGAGTTCACTAGTTTTTTAGTGAATTAAATGGCAGCGGACTATCAGTTAGCTATTCTGATTTCCTCAAACCGGGGAGATTAATAGCAGAGTTGCATTTGGAAGTGGAACGCGCACTTATACAAATTACACTCTGAGGCCTTTTAAAAGACA
Organism: Sinocyclocheilus grahami; assembly: GCF_001515645.1. Lineage (NCBI taxonomy): Eukaryota > Metazoa > Chordata > Actinopteri > Cypriniformes > Cyprinidae > Sinocyclocheilus > Sinocyclocheilus grahami. The sequence continues at coordinate 25,297 of NW_015507927.1, read as the reverse complement.
GTAAACGAGGAATATGCTCGCTTCTCTCTTCATGCGCTTTAGAGCAACTTCTTTTGTCTCGGTGGACAAAATTAAATGTTTTACTGCAGTTAAATTCTAAACAACAAACCCTTGAGTTTCACTTTCATTCAACACGCTGGTCTGCTCTAATAACAGGTACAATAACTCACAAACTCTGTTTCTCTATGTCTCATCTATTTTCCCGGATACAAATAGACAAGATTCATAATATTCTCTTGGTGTCAATAATTTTCAAGTCAAATCTGCCAGCTTTCTATTCTCCACCATTTCTGTAATGTCTTGATTACTTAATTTTAGGGAATTAATTATTATGAATTCATTCAGGGTTTGAAAGGACTCAAATCTGAAAATTCGAAGTCCACCTGATTAAAACTGAATTCAAATCTGATAGTTTACACTTTAAATCAACGGTCGTCCAGCGAGCCGGTGATCTCTGTATATTTTAACAACTTGAATCTTTGTATTTCCCTGGCCACGGGTAATACGTTCTCTGATAAGTAAGCTACGGATCTTTGGCAAAGGTTTTAACTTTAAAATTATATGACACCAGACAATGATTCTTTATAAATGAAACATGAATTTTATTGGCTATTCTAGATTACATTAAAACTAAGCTAAAACACACATACATACAGAGTATTAGAATGAGATGAGTTAACGGAGTTGCATGAAGTTTTCAAAGTTATAACTTGTTTCCACGAGTGGTTTTTCAGCAGCTGTAAGATTTGTTGCGTTTTGCTGAAATCTGAGAAGCTGAGATGATTTCCTCGTTGCTGACGCAGGGGATTCCGTTGCTGATTGGCTGTTGATCTAGTGCCGGAATGACGTTTGGATGACATCCTTTTTGGGGAATCCCTCGTTGGATTGGTTGGCCTCTTGATGACGCCAGAAGCTTGAGCAGTTCTGCTGAAAAGTCTCTGTTTGCAAGACGTTAAGTACTTTGAAGATCACGAAGTTTCAACTGAAGTGTTTGAGTTCTGGAGTCTCGTGATGCGCTGTTACCAAAATAAAAGCCAGAGGTCTTGAGCGAGAAAAGCGAGTTGCACCGATTACAGGAAACACATCGCACATCATCAGACATAAACATATTATTTGTGAATATATTGCTCCGATACTTTCAATGATTTTCACTGATTGTCTTATGAGTTGTCTGTGTGCGTTCTGTTTCTTTGTCTGTGACAAAAGAAACGTAAGGGTTTCAGTCATGCAGGAAGCAGATGGTCAAAAAGTCATGTGGCGTCACGCTGTATATCCCGTGCTTGCAGGCCTGAGGGCATGATTAAATGACTGTTTCCTGTGCATACATATAAGGGTCATATGCCTAAGCGATCACGAGGTATCTATATGTCGTGAAAGAGCTTTTCAGTCCTGATACAAAAGATCTCTGTGTTATCTCCTGAATGGATTAGTTCGTCATCACTCCTCTGAGTAGATGAGACAAGGCTGACAGGAAATCGCCCCCGAATATTGGAGTCATGTGCTGGGATGATTCCATGGCATATGGAAGTATTTCTGTTATGGATAGAAATCCTACAGCTTCTTCAGGCCATATTTTGACTGTCTTGATTACTGATTTCTTCATGTGGACAACAGGTCTATATGCTGCTACTAAGCACAGTGAAAGGTGATCAGATTTCCCCAGTGGTGAGTTAGGAAAAACTCTATATGAGTCTTTCACATTTGTGTATACATGGTCTAGGGTACTTGAAACCCTGGTAGGACAATGTACATGCTGATAAAATTTCTGGAGCACACTTTTTAAATTAACCTGGTTAAAATCCCCTGCAATCTCCCTATATATGGCCATGATAATAACAACAGAAAATTCCCGAGATGAGACGTTGATGAGCTAAAACTAATATCTGATGATAAAAACTATGACGAAATGTATGCCGCGTCTTCGTTAACAAGACGAGATGGGACTATAATATTATTTAAGAACTACCGGACATTCAAAATACAGCCTACTGTCTTGTCCTTCAAAATGTGCGTCCCTGTCATTGGATTGCAATCGGATAAGGGGAGTTTGCATATCTAGTCTCAGTATGGTAGCCGCAGTGGAAGGATAGGCTATCAAAATGCGAACTAGCGATCTGAAACAATGGCCTCAGCACCCGAAGGGGTAGGGATAAGATGAACAGATGTCCCATTTTTTCCGGGAGTCACAATTCGTTGTTGATTATCTTAAAGTTAGTGAAGGCAGGATAGGCGGAATCGCGCTGATAGAGGTGCTCTCTCTCGCGCACGGTCCACTTTTTCAGTTCTCATATACAGCGCGCGATCCGTTCTTAGTGCTCAAGTACTCACACAGCAGTCCAAATGTCTATCGTGTAGAGTATCTCACGTAAATACAGTCGGTTATGGATTAAGTGAACGTAAACAGGTGGGTGAAAACTAAACGTGGGTCAGTATGCATGCCTTCCGTCTTAAAGGGGCAGCATTCCTAATTAAGTACATATCCGTGTCATTAAAGGGGTCATATGATGCGATTTTAATTTTTCCTTTCTCTTTGGAGTGTTACAAGCTTTTGGTGCATAAAGAAGATCTGTAAAGTTGCAAAGACTAAAGTCTCAAATCCAAAGAGATATTCTTTATAAAAGTTAAGAGTTAACCACGCCTACCTAAAACGGCTCGTTCTAACACGCCCCCACATATCTACGTCACTATGTGGGAAGATTTTCATAACGCCGCCCACATGTTCACGCAAAACAAGAAGGCGTAACTTTTATTCTCACTGTAGTATTGTTGCCGCTGCCGCCATGGTCGCCCAAATGTTCACGCAAAGAAAGAATGCGTAACTTTTATTCTCGCTGTAGTATTGTTGTTGCCGCCGTCGCCATGTCGTGAAGGCTCTGTGTGTTTCGTTGTGAAAGCGAAACTACTTTGTTTGGTCTTCCAAAAGAGGATGATATCTGCTTCGTCATGCCTAGAGCTGATCTGTGCTGGTCACTGAGGGAATGCATCAACTTTCACCGTGGACGAAGCGGAGTCCAGCCCGGGGTCGTCACATGTGGTTGCCACTCCTTCGTCGAATCCGCCGGCTGCGCTGTTCTCAACCCCGCCGCCTCTGCTCACTCTAGCCCGACCTCTGCTCACTCTAGCCCGGTTTCCGCTCACGCTAGGCCGCCGTGCGTCTCGTTGTGAAAGCAAAACTACTTTGTTTGGTCTTCCAAAAGAGGACACGACTACAAATCAGTGGTTAAGTTGTATTTACAACACTGTTCCAGAACAGTTTAACCCAAATATCCAGATGTGTGCAGCACATTTTATGGAGGACTGTTTCCTGATCCTGGAAGAGTAGACTACAATGCAGGCAGTTCTGACTCACAGACTGTAAGTACGTTTTCATTTAAAGGATTTGCCACTGATGATTCAAACGCAAGTTTTGGGCAGTGTAGAGTAGCGTTTGTAGTTTGTAATTTCTCAGATCACAAATGCAGACATGGTTTTATGTTTACATGGCGCGATGCAACACAACGCATAAAAAGACAGTATAAGTCATTATAATCAGTAATCATGTCCCCACTGGATGCAACAAATGCCTAGTTTGTAATGGGTTTTCATGTTTTTTGTTTAGTCGCTCCGGCCGGGACACGACATCAACAGTATGGTGAGGGGCGTAACATTTCCGTCACACGCTTGAGGTATTCAGCCAATCAGATCCTCCCGAGACAGCAGAGGCACTCATCCCCAAGCACTTGGTGTTCCCTGTCACCTCTGTTCCGACCATGGACACCATCTTTGAACTCTCCCTGTTTCCTGATGCCTATGTTACAGCCGCAAGTGCAGTTTCAAAACATTCTGTGTCTATTGAAATTCCTGTTACTACTGCTCCTCCAGAGGAGGCGGCACTCAATGCAGAACCTCTAGAGGTGGCGGCAGTGTCCGTTTCAGCTACCCTCAAGGCATTGACACTCACTTATAAACTCGTTGCCTCTCTAGCCACAGCCAAGGAGGCCATTCCTGAAACCTGTTATTGTCCTGTCGTGGCCAAAGAAGGCCGCCTGTGAACTCTCTGGCTGTCCTGTCACGGCTATGGAGGCCGTCTGTGAACTCTCAGTCTGTCCTGTCATGACCAAGGAGGTCATCTTTGAGCTCTCTGCCTGTCCTGTCACGGTCAAGGAGACCGTCTATGAACTCTCAGCCTGTCCTGTCACGGTCAAAAGGGCTGTCCCTAAACTCTCTGCTCGCCCTGTTACGGCCAAAGATGCCATTTCTGAACTGTCTGCCGGTCCTGTTATTGCCACCTAGGCCATTGTTAACCTCTCTGTGCTCTTTGTTCCAGTTCTGCCTGATCCACCTTTGTGGTCTCCTGCACCATCAGCTCCACTGAAGTGGTCTTCAGCCCAATCAGCTCCACCCTGGTGCTCATCTGCTCCACCGTTGGGATGTTCGGTTCTATCTTCTCTGCTGTGGTGGTCTTCCCCTCCACTCTGGTGGTCATCTGCTCCACCATGGGGATCTTCAGACCCAACTTCTATGTTGAGGTGGTCTTCTGCTCTGCCCTGGTGCTCTTCAGTTCCACCTGCTCTGTCCTGGTCTCCTCAGCTCGATCTTGGTGGTATTCGGCTCCGACTGCTCCACCGTGGTGGTCTTCAGCTCCACTCTGGTGATCTTCAGCTCTGCCTGTTCCACCCTTGTGGTCTTCAGCTCCACCCTTGTGGTCTTCAGCTCCACTCTGGTGGTCTTCAGATCTTCCTGCTCCGCCCTGGTGGTCTTCTGTTCCACCCCATGTTCTTCAGCTCTGCCCTGATGTTCTTCAGCTCCGCCTGCTCCACTTTGGTGGTCTTCAGCTCCACCCTGGTGGCCCTCTGCTCCATCATGGTGCTCTTCAGCTCCGCCTGCTCCACCCTGGTGGTCTTCAGCTCCATTAGCTCTGCCTACAATGCCCTGTTGAGCTTATGCTCTGCCCTGGCTCCCGGCTCTGCCTTGATTCTCTGTTCCGCTGGCTCCGCCTTGACTTCCTGCTCCGCCGGCTCTGCCTTAGTCCCCTGTTCCTCCCTGTCCTCATGGACCTGGCCCATCACCCCCCCCTTCCTTCCCCCTGCGCTTTGCGTGTAAATAGGACTCACTGGAGGATTGTAGGGTGGCAGAGGAGGACGCCTAGGGCAGGAGGCCAGAAAATGTCCTGCTTCACCACAGTAGATGCACAGATCCAATTGAAGTAGGAATTGTCGTTCGTCTGTGGTGAGCCGGGTGCAGTCAATTTGCATCTCATACATACTCACACTCCAGTAACTCAACTTAATTTAACAAATACCCTGCGCTGGGGTAAGGCTGAAGCTGATGCTTCACTTCATAGAGATCAGTGCAACTGAGCAGCACAGTCATGTGAAATCCACTTAACTGCTGAAAGGATTCTACGACAAAGATATCACTTTTATCAGTGGACACAGACATGTGCAAACCAATTTATTTTCATGAATTTATGAATTGATCTAGAAAATGACAGCTCTAATAAATGCAGGTAATCACAAAAGCTCATTTGACCTCGCTTTCTATTTATTTTTCTCTCACACACATCTTAACTATCCCTTGTGGGTAAAAGTACACTGAGATACGAATAAATAAATACATAATAATAATGATAATAATAATAATTAACTAGACAATTATGCTTTCGACAATTACTTTTACAGAACATACTTAGTCTGCATAAATGCAAAAAAAAAAAAAAAAAAACTATTAAAGATCAATTTCCAAAAGCACAAACATAAAATAGCATGTGAAGTTGTAAAGTAGTAATTACAGTACTGTATAGTGTATTTGCAGTATGTAAAATTAAAATGTAAATGTAAAATATACAGTTAAATACGTTTTTTTTCTTTTAATTAATTAATTAATTAATTTTTTCCTTTTTTTCTTTCTTACCAGATTTCTCAAATGAAATTGGAAACATTCACATTTTCCATAATCTAAACTATGTATTTTTTATTGACACAGAAATCGCTTCCATCCTTGACTGAGCAGATTCAAACTAGGCTACTCAATGTGCAACGAGACCTTAAAAGCTATGAGCAGGGTCCACCTCTGGAAGAAGAGATGATGGGACCTTTTCTCAGTGAGGTAAGAGCTCTGAGAGTAGATCACCATAAATGTTATCTATCCAGAAATAATGTTATTGCATTTAAAATGTGTCATCATCTTATATAGATTATCTTGGAGTTCAGTGATCAAATAAATGAATTGAGTAGAACAGGACATTCAAAAGACAAAAACATTTACATAAGCCTACGTCCTGTATTCAAGAAATGGGACATCTACCTAAGAAGCACTGAAGTATCATGTGAGTCAAGATATGTAAACATGTAAAACTATTTGTTCCTAGTAGGACTATACCTTAACCTCACACTTTCTTATCATCATTACAAATGTAGTCAAAGCAAGAGTGACAGAAATGATAGAAAAGTATAATGAGATCCATCGGGGCAGAGAATTGCTAACATTCAGTGAGTTCTGTGAATATGAATGTGTCATCCAAAACCATGTGGCAGCCCTTCAAGAGCCAGCTATGGCAACACTGAAAGATGTACGAGGTACAGTGTCTTTTATTTTTTATTGTTTTGTAATTTATTGACAAGTATAGAAATGAGATAACATTTATTATATCCCATTCAAAATAATCTACAGCATACAGAAAAAACATTCTTTCTTTCCTTTTCAAAAAAAGAAAAGAAAAAAAGCCTAAGTATTGCTTTAAATTAAAACACTTTCCTTCATGTCAAACTAACATTTTATTTTCAGAGATTGTTCAGAATGTGTTCAGGGAGGTATGTTATTTGTCTTTTGACCAGTACCCTCCAATGAGATACATCGTCTCTGTAAGTAAAACGACTAACAACTAATACTATTCACCCAATTATTATTATTATTATTATTATTATCATTTTTCATGTATTACCTTGTATTCCTCAGAACATGGTTAATGACATTCAGACAAAGCAAGAGGCTAAAGCAGAGAAAAGAATTAAAGAGTTCATTAATATGGAGAAACTGGTCTTTACTCAGGACAAGGTATTACAACAGAAACTCAATGACTCTGACATCCCTCAAAAGACTGGGATAGAAACAAGTGACAAGAATCACTATGATGATGATGACACGATATTTAATTCAAAAGGCTGTGCATTGTTGGATACGAGAAATCTTGTACCAGAGAAACTGGTTCTCTATTATGAGGTGGGTATACCATATCATAAAATTATTTAAAATGTTTATTTATTTTTTTTGAAACTGTAAATACTATGGATTATGAGGAACCCCAAAATATGGCAGTATAAAGTATATTTATACTGTAATGTTGCATGATGAAATGCTGGCAGAGACGTGGATCTATGTGCCGGAGATTTAAAAAAAGTAACAAAAAATTTAACAACCAGGAAAAACGGGAACAAAAACCTAGGCAAACAGAACAACCATTACATTTGACAACTGACAAGAAACAAGAGAAACACTAGGGCTGTATTTACACAGGAGAACAAAAGGGACCAATGACTAACTATGACAACTAACAAGGCAGGGGTGTGGTTAATGAATTGCTATGACAGCTAAAGGCCCTGATATACTTCAAGCGAAATCCAAGAGCGAACTGATGTGACGTCATTTAGAACAAAATCGAACACAAAGTTCGTTTTGTGTTCTTTTTGGGAGTTTGAAATGGCTTGCCAAAGCGAACTTTCCAGAAAAGTTTGTTGTGGCTGCAAAACACCTTCGTACTACCATTGATCCGTGACGATTACGTCATGCTGAGGCTCCGCCATCTTTCACGTGGCACTCTTATCTGGGTTCATTTCGTCTGTCGAGTCCTTGGAGGTGACATGTTTGCATAGTAGTGATGGGAAGTTTGGATCATTTTACTGACTCGGATCTTTGAATCTCGTTCAGCAAAATGAACGAATCCTTTTTCGAAAGTCATTTTGTTAATTTCGTTCATTTCAGCAGAATATAATTAAAATTTTACGTGTTAATATCCAAAATCCCCAACACATCTATTTACTCAAACATTGATCACACTATATAAACTATAATGCAACCAAGACCAAATTATAAGAAACAGAAATTATTAATTCATTGCTTACCTGGCTGTACAGTCTGCTAGTTCACCTCACCTCACGAGTCTACGGGTCATTCGATCTTTTGTCATGTCACATCCCTGTAAGGAAAAGCTATGCAGTCTTTACAGGAAAGATAAATGATTATTCATCTCCCGAGTCTTCAGGTTTGAGTCGTTTGTTCATCACATGACAGCCACAGACTAGGGTATGCAGTGTGTACCGGAAAGATAATTAATTAGTTCACCTCTCGAGTCCTCGGGTACGAGACGTTCGTTCATCACGTGACATAGCCATAAGGCTATGCAGTCTGTACCAGAAAGAGAATTGATGAGTTCTCCTTTCGAGTCCTCGGGTTCAAGTCATTTGTTCATCACGTGACAGCCCCATAGGCATAAGGCTATGCAGTTTGTACCGGAAAGAGAAATGATTAGTTCATCTCCCGAGTCTTCAGGTCCGAGTCGTTCGTTCTTTTTTCACGTGACTGCTTCCTGGATCAATATCTTGTAATGTTGTGTTATATTTAGGAATTATTAAAGTGATTTTCCCCATCATACGGATAACGTTTAAAGCATTAACCAATCTTTTATTACCACATTCATTATGGAAAAGAAATGAATAAATTTATAAATTGTAATAAATAAAAAGCTATAAAGCTCAAATAAAATTTGAGACCAGAAAAATTACATAACTGTAAAAAACAAACCACGCGCTTGTTTGTAAGGAAGGTTGGGAATTATTAACAAATTTCTATTATTTCCATTGCTTCTTTCACGTCACGTGACAAAATAATGAACGACTCGGACCCGAAGACTCAGGAGATGAACTAATCATGTCTGTTTCCGGTACAGACTGCATAGCCTATAGTCCACTGATTTTCAAAGTGTGGTACATCACTGACTTAAATATAAATTAATGTTAATACAGTGTTTCCCAGCCACTGTTGTCGGGTGTGCCATAGAAAATTATCAAAAACTTCCTTATATCTATTATATTTTGTTATTATTTTAAATCAGTGTTATTGGTCATTGTTATGTCGGTTTGTGGGTTTTACAAATATTTAACCAATGAAAAGCATTCAAAAGAGCTTGTGACTAAACCTCGTAATGCCATTGGATCCTCAAATTGTCAGTCTAACCTCATAACTCCACCCCGCCTCCATTCAGAATGACCTGTTTTTATACAATCTGTGGCCACAACACGCAGTTTGAAGACAGATGTCTACTTCTTCGCAATGCAAGGGTAAATAAAGAACTGATGTTTGAATAAGTACAGCGTTTCCTTTACTCAAGAAATGCTGTCTATAAAGGCTAATGTTTTTGTGTGTATAAAGAGCAGAGAAGAGTCTTAGCATTTGCTGTCTAGTTGTAGCCAATACACTTTTGTATGTTTTAAATATCATAGCTGTTCATATTTTGCTATCTAGTTGTAGCCAATACACTTGTGTACGTTTTAAATATCATAGCTGTTCGTCTTTTATATCGTGAGATTTTGGCCAAATGTATTAACAACAAGAGAAACTGAGCGCCCATATAGCTACAATAAACTTTAGAGCCTGCAAACTGGTGAAAACGTGATGCTATTAATTTACTGCCTCAGAGACAGCCGTTCTAATGATGGACAAAACACAGATCTCTGTCACTCGCTCATCAAAAACCTCAATAACAATAATAAATATTCTTATTAGGAATAAAACTGTCTCATTTTTTAACTGTGCATTGCTGTAGCTGAATAATTTGGCCTACTACGCTACTGTATTTTAATGTTGGTCATTATGGTGGTACTTGGAGAGCCAAATATTTTCTGATGTGGTACTTGGTGTAAAAAGTTTGAGAACCACTGTTCTAGTCAATGGGGCTGTCACGTAATGAACGAACGACTCGAACCCAAACCCGAAGACTCGAGAGATGAACTAATCATTTCTGTTTCCTGTACAGAACCTATTGGATGTTGCGCATGCGCGGTCAACACGAAATGAACGAATCCCTCGCTGAGACAACTCGACGTTCCCGAGTCATATTAAAGATTCATTCAAAATGAACAAATCATTCAAGAACGACCCATCACTATCGCGTAGTGGATAGCCGCTTTATAGAAGCAAATTAAGTGTTGCTTTTGATGAAATGAGACACTGACACTGTTTTTCATGTTTAATCCTGCTGATTGCTTTTAAACAATATATTGAATAAAGTGCCATGTAAATACACGTGACATGACTTCATGGGAGTGCTAATTTGCAGAGCTCATGCAAACATACCCATGTTGCTATGAACAGATGCTTTTTATAAACAAAAATGTTTGCGGTTTTCTCAATTTTTTGTTTATTTTGTTACTGAGAGGAAAGCTCGCAGCACATATTTACATATTCATATAAACGTTGCTTTCATCAGAGTGGGCGGCATCGGGATGTTTAATAACAGTACCTCTGCTCACATATTCCCAGTGGTGTATAAAGTACCTGAAAGCCATACTCAAGTAAAAGTACAGATATCTTACCAGAAAATGACTTTGGTAGAAGTTGAAGTCACCGTTTAGAATATTACTTGAGTAAAAGTCTTAAAGTATGTGTTATTTATTGTACTTAAATACGAACATCGTTTTTAAAATCTTAAACGTACTTAAGTATTGAAAGTAAAAGTACAAGTAAATGCAAAATGGAAAAGAAGCAAATAAATATATATATATATATATAATGTTCATACACAGCTTGAGTAGCAATATTGTGTTCAGTTTTAACTCTCTCTTCCATATTGCATTTTTGGGTAAGAATAAGAAGCACTTCATCCGGTACTTAGTGTCTTTCATTCCAACATAAGAAAACGTTTCTGCAATCTGCATCTGAAATAGCATTTAGATGTATTTACACAGTTTATGTATCTCAGAGGGGACATGGATGCATTTAAACTGCAGTTACAGATGCATAAATAGGCCTAATGTTTTGTTTTTAACATAAATTATTTCAAATATCAGTATTCAACGTTTTAAAACATAAAAAATAGTCGAAATGTGAAATTAAAACTGCCAGTAGGTGACAGCAAGTGACTGTTAATGAGTGAGTCATTGAGATTCAACCGATTCATTCAAATGACTGATTCATTCAGAAACAAAGCATTTGACTGTGTTAATGACTGAATCACTGAATCATTTATTTAATAAGTAAACACCGTCCATTGCTCAGAGACGCAAAAAAGTGCTGTGATCTTTGTTTGAACCTATTTTCGCAAAAACAAGCAATATTATGTCTAAAGTCACTTATTGCTTTACTGAACTTGAATAAAATTATTATTAAATGTGTTAATGCTGATATCTGCAGAAAAACGGTACTCTTTATGTGATATAGATTAAGTTAACTATATTAAATTATATAAATATAAAAAGCATACAGAAGCATAATTGCCATCTACAATTTAGAATACCTGGAATTTTGAGTTTTAATAGACAAATAAATCAACATGCGGTTGCATGCACTCTGTGGGCCCTATCATACACCCGGCGCAATGCGCGACGCAAGTGTTTTTGCTAGTTTCAGCCTGACGCAGTTCTCATTTTCCTGTCCTGCGCCACGTTCTTTAAATAGCAAATGCATTTGTGCCCATTTGTGCGCCCATGGGCTTGCTGGTCTAAAAAAGAGGTGTGTTCAGGCGCATTGTTGGTGCGATGCTATTTTGAGGAACTGAAAATAGACTGCGCCATAGACCAAAAGTCTGGCGCAATATTTTTTCTTTGTTATTTAAAGAGTGCGTTAGTAATATGCGCCTATAGGCGGGTGCACAAAGCATGTACACTTTGCTTATTACACACACAGGGACACGCAGCAGCACACAAACATTTTAAAAATATTTTGGGTTCTTTGGATGCCTTTGAGCATGGATGTTTGTGAGCTGGCTATTTCTGGGGAGGGTGAGCCAAACATGAGCTTGTGGAAAAATTTAATTCTGCTTAGGAAGCCTTTGATGGAGCTGGCTTGGAGTTTTTTTTTGTTGGCGTTGAGATGGGAGATGAATAAGGTGATGGTGAGCAGGGAAACATCAGGGAAAGGCAGGTTGTAAGCGTGGTGACATTTTTTAAAAAAACATTCCAAGCGGTTAAGTAGGATTGGAGGGTCCTGGGGGAGACGGCCTGGAGAATAGAACTGAGGGAGGCATCTAGAAGGGTTTACACATATACATATATATAATTTTATTCTATTTGTATTTTTTTGCGGGTGGCTTACGGGAATATCGGCGCCAGCAGCCTGAATTCCTGGAAAGCAGAACAGGAGAGAGTGTCAGCTATTAGATTTTTTATTTTATTTTTTTGGATCCGGGTGTAATGAAATTACTTATTCATTTGTAATTGTAGGGAATCAATTATTATTAATTCATTCAGGTTTTGAGAGGACTCGGATCTGAATATCCCAAGTCTACCTGATTAAACTGATTTTACTTTAAATGGTTTACACCCTATCAGCTACTCGGCCAGCGAGAAGTTAATGTCAGGGTATATTACCAATTGAATATGTATTTTATGTTCTCCCTGGCCACGGGTTAACACAATTATGATCATTTGTAAGCTCTTAAGAGAGGTAACGTTGATCTTGGCAAAGGTTTTAACCTTGAAATTATATGACACCAAACAATGATTTTCTATAAATGAAACATGAATTTATTTGGCTATTCTAGATTACATCAAAACTAAGCTAAAATACACATATACACACAAACATACAGTTTATTTAAAATTGAGAGTTGATGGAGTTGCATGAAGTTTCAAGTTCTAACTCGTTTTACGAGTGATTTAAATTCACCTTAGAGAATTTACCAAACAGAGAATTATCTTATCTTTACTGCTTAAGTAAATTCACCAGCGTCAGTTCAGCAGATCGAAGATTTTGCTTGTACTTGCGTTTTGCTTGGTTGACAGCTGAAAAGCTGAGTTGTTCCTCGTGGCTACTGGATGGCTGCTGGAGGGAAATTCCTTCGCTGATTGGCTGTTGCTTTGACGTCGGAATGACGTTTGAATGACGTTCTTTTGGGGAAGCCCTCTTGGAGTGGTTGGTTGCCGTTTTACGGAAGAGGCTTCAGCAGTCCTGCTAAAAGCCTGAGTTTGCAAGACTTTGAAGATCGTGTTTCTCTGAAGTGTTTGAGTTCTTAGATGGTCTCTCTGGTGCAATGGTACGGCGTGGGGCGCTTTTTCGCACTCACCAAGGTGAAAGCCAAAGTTCTTTTGAGTGAGAGAGCGAGCCCGAGCGTAAGATGGCTTTTTGTCCAATTTTAAGCAGGCTGACTTTTGTCCAGCCCACAGGTCGCTGTCCAATCAGATGGTGGCTTAGCCACACCCCATACTGTTCCATATCATGCTTTTCACTAACACCAATGTTCGGCGAATAAGACAAGCTCTCATTCGAGCTCAAACAACAGGTATTTTGCATACACAGTAATCGTAATCACTAAAAGAAAAGTTATAAGGCCAAGATTGAGGTATCATGGTTTCGATAAACACATCAAATATATAGATACGGCATAACACATACAGTGGATACATTTTCACTACTTCTACGTTTTTAAACGATTGTCTTTTAAAATAGTCATGCAAGGTTCACTTTCTTTGTCTGTGACACAAGAAAGTAAGGGTTTCGGTCATGCAGGAAGCTGGTGGTCGAAAGTCATGTGGCGCCACGCTGCATATCTCGTGCTTGCCGGCCCGAGGGCGTGATTAACATAGCCGCTTCCTGTGCATACATATAATAGTTCTTTTCATTGGATCACGAGGCATCACGCGGTATTTTCAGTCCTCATACAAAAGATCTCTGTGGCAACTCTTGATTAAATTAATCCGGACCTCATGATGGCTGATATCAGTGTCCGATCATATTTAGAAATCCCTACACGGGATTGCAATTAAAATGAGTTGGTCGCAAGCTAAAGTCCAAATGAGACGTCTTAGAAAAGGCAAAAGGCAGGGGAATGGGACCGGCCTTTATTGATGCAATGCACGGCCACTTCGTTATCGCAATGCGCTACGATGCTGGTGGTGGACCAATCTTTCCCCCACAGGGCCGCTGTGGCGACTAGAGGCTATAACTCTATATAACTCTAGATGCACGGCTGGGATGGAGCCGGGAGACAAGATGAATGAAAAATCGTCTAAAAGGTGGATGAGGTAAGGGATTGCGTAATTATTGGAGAGAATCCAGCAGACAGCCTCTGATAACATGTTGAAAATTTTTGGTTTGCTATGGGAGCTGGAGGCCACTGAAAAGAAAAAGGGGTTATTTGTAATGGGAGGAAAAGACTGAGATGTGTGGGCCTGTGTTGCAGGTGGAGACAGCCTCTAGGCCACAGGAAGTAAGCGGGGTTCGTGACATCCTGAAGAGCCTGTGTAGCCTGTACTGCTATTGGAGGCAGCCTCACGCTAGCGTCTGCTACGGGAGCTGGAGGCCACTGAAAAGAAAAAGGGGTTATTTGTAATGGGAGGAAAAGACTGAGATGTGTGGGCCTGTGTTGCAGGTGGAGACAGCCTCTAGGCCACAGGAAGTAAGCGGGGTTCGTGACATCCTGAAGAGCCTGTGTAGCCTGTACTGCTATTGGAGGCAGCCTCACGCTAGCGTCTGCTACGGGAGCTGGAGGCCACTGAAAAGAAAAAGGGGTTATTAGTAATGGGAGGAAAAGACTGAGATGTGAGGGCCTGTGTTGCGAGCGGAAGCAGCTTTGCGCTTGCTTCGGCTGCTGTAACTGTAGGCCGCAGGAGACTGGAAGGGTTAGTGACATTTAGCGGGACAAGCTGAAATGCCTGGGTAG
>NW_015507927.1:2764-9798 GCF_001515645.1 Sinocyclocheilus grahami | reverse complement strand
GCAGGGGAATGGGACCGGCCTTTATTGATGCAATGCACGGCCACTTCGTTATCGCAATGCGCTACGATGCTGGTGGTGGACCAATCTTTCCCCCACAGGGCCGCTGTGGCGACTAGAGGCTATAACTCTATATAACTCTAGATGCACGGCTGGGATGGAGCCGGGAGACAAGATGAATGAAAAATCGTCTAAAAGGTGGATGAGGTAAGGGATTGCGTAATTATTGGAGAGAATCCAGCAGACAGCCTCTGATAACATGTTGAAAATTTTTGGTTTGCTATGGGAGCTGGAGGCCACTGAAAAGAAAAAGGGGTTATTTGTAATGGGAGGAAAAGACTGAGATGTGTGGGCCTGTGTTGCAGGTGGAGACAGCCTCTAGGCCACAGGAAGTAAGCGGGGTTCGTGACATCCTGAAGAGCCTGTGTAGCCTGTACTGCTATTGGAGGCAGCCTCACGCTAGCGTCTGCTACGGGAGCTGGAGGCCACTGAAAAGAAAAAGGGGTTATTAGTAATGGGAGGAAAAGACTGAGATGTGAGGGCCTGTGTTGCAAGCGGAAGCAGCTTTGCGCTTGCTTCGGCTGCTGTAACTGTAGGCCGCAGGAAACTGGAAGGGTTAGTGACATTTAGCGGGACAAGCTGAAATGCCTGGGTAGGTTGCAGTGTTGCCGACTTAGCAATTTGTTACTAGATTTGGCAACTCCTCAAGCCTTGTCCACATTAATACGTTTCTGTTGAAAACGCATCTTTTCCTCTCGTTTTGGCCTTCCATCCACACTAAGACAAGGAGTCCAGGAAAACAGAGCTTTTGAAACGCTTTTGAAACGACGGTTTCCCGTCGTTAAAAAGTGCAAAAGTTAGCAAAAGTGGATTTGTGATTCTGAGTGCACCTGCACTGTATGCTTTAGACCATGCGCATAGATCGTTAAAATAGAGCCCTGTGTGTAATTTGGTGATATAGCCTGCTTGATAATGTCAGATCGCACATCATTACAACAACACTTACCATATTATCACAGAAGAAATACTGTATATTGCACACCCCAGCCTCGACTTGAGTGGAAAATTAATCATCCGCGGTTGTACGCGCACTTGTTTGCACATGAGCAAAGGTGAAATTTAGGAGTCTAACTTGCAAACGCCAGACCACTGATTCGTCAAACCTGCTTTCCTGCAGTCCGTGTTCTTCTGACTATTTTGTAGTAAGTAATGAAGTAAGTAACTATTTTGTTACTAGATTTGGCAACTCCTCAAGCCTTGTCCACATTAATACGTTTCTGTTGAAAACGCATCTTTTCCTCTCGTTTTGGCCTTCCATCCACACTAAGACAAGGAGTCCAGGAAAACAGAGCTTTTGAAACGCTCTCCAGAGCGGATACATTTGAAAATGCTGTTTTCACGTTGTAGTATGGACTGTTGAAAACGATGACTCATGATTAGTCATGTGACCCATATTGTACCAATAGATGTACCGGTAACGTTAATTGTGCAGTTATGTGCTATTCACTTCCACACTGTTGATAAAGATATTTACTTTGCACACTCTTCATATTACAGTCCTAAAAAGACGACAGAATATGTACTCACGATTGATGTCCTGCAGCAAAACACGAGGGCAGTTGCGTTTTAGATCCATTCTGAGTGAGCGCGCCGTGGGCGCGTCAGTGAATGATGAATATTTTTGTAAATTAATTGATCCTGCCAGAAGAATTGCGTGAAACTTATTATGTCTGTGTCGTCTGTATCATCTCAGTGAGGTCTTATACATGCACAGTAAGGCGAATGTAATGCTTTCAGACATTTTGGAGTGGATGATAAACTTGATAAAAATGCCTTGTTTGCTTCATGGTTACAAAATGGCATCAACATCCATTTATGTCATAACGTCATTTAACAAACTTTAGCCACGAAACCTGCTTTTAGCGAAAATGTATTAATTTGCGACAAGCAAGCGTATGCTACGAGAGCTGGAGGCCCAGCTGCAAAAGGCACTGTGGCCGGAAGAGCCGCGGTGAAAGGTTGTGCCGAAGCGGTAAGCGATCGAGGCTTTGCTGTGATGAAAACTGGGATGCAGCCCAGGCTTGTTGAAGGCCTGCTGCTGCTGCGACCCAGCGCTCGAGGAGAGCCGGGTCTTGTGCGGGACGATGGTGGTGTCGAGTGAGGCGAGCTCGGGGCTTTGCATGGTCTATTGACCTCCTTGGTGGCTGGAGTGGATTTAGGAGTGAGGTTAGCTAATTTGCAGGGTGACGAATAGATCGTACAGATCCTCTTTGTTTACTCGGCGAGAATGGTGCGTTGGAATTAATCAGCGTTTGCCTCGGACTTAAATACTGTCCAGTTTCTGATCGGAGGAGTTGCTGGTACGGCCGAATGATACGAGGATGCCGGGGAAGTTGGAAGCTTTGGCGTCGTGGAGAGCATGTGGCTGGCCAAGAAAAGCAGCGGCTGCAATGAAGCCTGGTGCTCGGCGGCCATGTCTGGCGGAGAAGGAGTGATCATGGGGCCGACAAATTGCAAAAAAGGCAAAGGAGCGAACCGAATGCTGGAATACTGTAGTGAAAATTAAGGTAATATGGTTTGGCTATTTATAGAAGTTCTCTCTCGAGCTGGTAGGATAGATGGTGTAATTGCTGATGATGAATTGGCTGGGTTAATTATCTGAACGTGCTCCTCCCCAAATTTGTTAATAAAACATAATTTAGAGAATAGGGACAACCTGTTTAGACCATGCGCCCTCCGACCGGTTTCCCGTCGTTAAAAAGTGCAAAAGTTAGCAAAAGTGGATTTGTGATTCTGAGTGCACCTGCACTGTATGCTTTAGACCATGCGCATAGATCGTTAAAATAGAGCCCTGTGTGTAATTTGGTGATATAGCCTGCTTGATAATGTCAGATCGCACATCATTACAACAACACTTACCATATTATCACAGAAGAAATACTGTATATTGCACACCCCAGCCTCGACTTGAGTGGAAAATTAATCATCTGCAGTTGTACGCGCACTTGTTTGCACATGAGCAAAGGTGAAATTTAGGAGTCTAACTTGCAAACGCCAGACCACTGATTCGTCAAACCTGCTTTCCTGCAGTCCGTGTTCTTCTGACTATTTTGTAGTAAGTAATGAATATGCTTCGGGGAAATGTATCGGATTTTAATGAGGAAATGTAGTGGAGTAAAAGTTGACTGAAATATAAAAACTCAAGTAAAGTACAGATACTCCAAAAAAATACTTAAGTACTGTAACGAAGTATTATTACTTTGTTACATTACACCACTGCATATTTCAAACTTCGTTTTACCCCTAAACAAAGAACTAAAAATGACTTCGATTTGAGTATATCGAGCCCCTAACTGAGATAACCAGAGAGACAAACGAGGCAGCACAGCAAACTGTGGCAAAGCACACACAGAGGACCTGTAACATATACATAATTCATGTCCTGTCTCCATATAGATCATCTATCAGCGCCTCACAGACTATGTGCCCATGCTGATAATCCTCTTCATGCTGAAGGATGCAGCAAAGACATTGCGGCATCAAATGCTGGAACTGAGGAATGGAGCGGATGTGGTGAAACTGCTGAGTGAAGACTCAGAGCACGGACGCATGAGAGCGGATTTAAAGCAGCGTCTGGAGCGCCTCACACAAGCTCAAGACCTGATAAGCAACAGACTCTGAGAGAGCTTTATAAAACATCAGGGATATAAATGTAGCATTCGAAAATAATCAGCTACAGATTGTCAGACTGCTTTCTAATACAGCATGGATTTAGCAACAGGGATAAATAAATGTTTTAATTTCACAAAATTAGTAAATAAACAAATTTACAAATGCAGATTATTATTAACAATAAAAATGTTGTGCATCTATATTCTTTCTTCAAAAAGTCACTGATTATGATGAAACCCACATAAGGAGTTCTATAACAGAATAAGACTGGAAGTTACCTTACCATGTATGGTGAAAATTTGTAAATGATTTAACATCACATTGTATGCAACTTTACTTTAAAATACAATCAAATTATTATTACTACTTTTATTTGTTTGTTTAAAATTAAACTATGAATTTCCCAAACCACATGTTTTGCGATGCCCAGTAAGTGGCACTACAAGCACATCAAGAATTTGGTCTGCTATAATACATTTACATGTTTTAAAGTTCAAAACCACTTAGTGTGAGTCAAAAATACCATATTCCTTTACCATAATCAGGTTTCAGGAGTTGAGATCCATGTGCGGCTTTATTAAAAGTGTAAGCAGCGGTAGTAGTAGCCAACAGACACAAGGTAAGGGAAGGCAGAAGGTGAAATGTGCTTTTAAGGAGATCAGGAGCCCCTTCCCTTAAGCATTGATGTTAGGGGTGCAACGACAGAACTGAAACCTTTGATAAAACAATTTATCAGCTTTTTACAATTATCAGCAATTACAATTTTATATAAAAAAACATCAGCAAATGCTAAAAAACATTTCGACAAAATCGCGTTCAAAATTGCAGGCGATTCATTTGCGATTTTGAATGCGATTTTTTGTAGCTTGTCAGTGAACTACAGCCCTGTGTAGTAAATGCCACTCCATCTGAAAGCACGTGCTGGACATTTACTACTAATCACCAGAATCACCTTTACTGACTAATCACCTTTACTGACGAGATGCACATGAAAATCGCATTCGATTTTTTGCACAGCCCTGGCTCTTTTATCATGGTAGGTTGTGGCCATTTCAAAAGCGCTTGTACCTTGCTGTCATCTATAACCACCCCCTCACATAGCCTAGAAATGATACTGACAGCCGAAGGACTTACATTTCTCAGCCTTGGTGTACAGCTGATGGTTGATGAGTCCATGCTGAAAATTTCGGACATAGCCATTTTGAAGGCTCAGGAAACCTTTGCAGGTGTTTTGAGTTGATTAGCTGATTGGCATGTCACCATATTCTCATTTGTTGAGATAGTGAATTGGTGGGTTTTTGTTAAATGTGAGCCAAAATCATCACAATTAAAAGAACCAAAGACTTAAACTACTTCAGTCTGTGTGCATTGAATTTATTTAATACACGAGTTTCACAATTTGAGTTGAATTACTGAAATAAATGAACTTTTCCACGACATTCTAATTTATTGAGATGCACCTGTATACACAATCACCCATTGATTCAGCATGTCTGGAAAGACGTCATTAATGAAGACCTGGAACACAGAAAGACTATTGACCAGTCCAAAAGGTATAACAGTATTCTGTCTTCACAAAAACAGTGGGCAGCTTTAATGGCAATCTGAGAGATACAGACTTTAAACAACCTGTGATGCAAGTGTTAGTCCACTGAGTTAGTCCACATGGTAAACAGTTCAGGGTCAAGGACAGGCAATAATAACAAAAGAATGTTGAGAAATGTCAGCCGGGGCGAAACAAGACTTCACAAGAGGTAAGTGAGTGAGCGTTTAAATGATCCAATAAATGGGGAACAGGTGGAGAAACAATCAGTTCCAGGTAGAGGGCTTATGGGAAATAATGTCCAAGAAGAGTGTCAATGCTCAGGTGACAAAGCCCTCCGGTGGTAAGCGAGAAGAACCACAGAGGCAAGATTTATGATAATTTCATGTGATTTTAAATTTAGGCCTAAATATTTATCTGAGTGACAGTTTTGGATATCAGACAAAATACAGTGTTAACTGGTACTGGATACTAGACAAAATGTATATCTTTTGATGGGAGATGTTAAAGAGACTGGACCCAATATTCCCATCATGTTGAAATGATTTAACACTACCGTTGCTCATTTTAGGTTGCTACAAACAAGCAGATGAGTTGAATTAGAGCAGTTCTAAATTTTTGAGTGGATTGCAGAGCGTGCAGTCTAGAAGCAACAACAAACACAATTCTGTTTTTCTGATGCAAGGCTTTTATTTTGAAAAACGTACTTGAAAGTAGTGATGGGAAACCGAGGCTTTCTGAACCGTTTGAGGCTTTCATCAAATTGTGCCGAAAATAGGTTCATTACTTGACGCTTTTAACACAGTGTGCATTAGCGATCTGGTGCTTATACATGTTTTCTCCACCATATCTAACAAATCAAAGCGGAGCAGAAGGTATATGGTTTGCAAAATCACGTGACCATACAGAGCTTTGGAAATCCGTGACACACAAGAGTGGAATCAATCTGTGATCTGTACAGTTCCAACTAATCTGATATAATCTCTTCTAAATTAAAGCACTGCAGAACAGGCAAGACAGAGGGAACAACTGAAGATGATGGGCAAAAATGGAATGCAGTCCACACACACAGCAGTAGATGAATGTCAAACATGTAACACTTTAAATTAAGGTTCCCTTCATAAAGGGTTTATAAAGGTGTTCATAAATGACTAATAACTAATTTACAAATGCATAATTAATCATTGATAAGCAGTCATAAATGCATGAATAAAAAGGGTGATTTTAATGCAATACCTGCCTAATAGTGAGAGACTTGCACAGGCAAGTACAGACACACAGGCTTTGGTGATGTGATCCTGAAAGAGTATAACAAATATGCATTATATGCAATTAATTATTTTTTATTAGTAGTAGTAGGTCCTACTAATAATAATACAAAATAATAAAAAAATACATTGCATATTATACATATTTGTCACAGATTGTAGTGAAGGTCAGTGAGGAAATAGGATTCAGATGCAGCAGTAAGTCACACTGTTTGAACAGTTCCAACGTGCTCTGTAGTGAAATATTAATCTCATATAGTGTTTACTGATTTCACGGGTAAGCTAATTGTGAGGTGACTTTGCAGAGCATGTTTTTCAAGTGTTTTAAGTGTGGTCGCTTTGTTGGTTCAATTAATTTGTTCCCATACAAATAAATATCCTTGCTGGCGCTTCCCATGGACGGTTTATGGAATTACTTTTGTGCCAATAGTGGTTTTTTTTGGCGGCCTGTTTTAATTTGAGTTTTAGTCTAGTCTTTGTGTGAAGCTGTCATTTTAGTTTTTATTAGTTTTAGTCACATTCATACTCTTTTAAGTCTAGTCAAGTTTCATTCA
>NW_015507927.1:2051-2532 GCF_001515645.1 Sinocyclocheilus grahami | reverse complement strand
ACCAACCAAACATGTTAGAAGTACACACACATACATTTTAATAAAATAAATAAAACAATAAATAAAATAGCATCACATGACAATGCCAGAAAAAATATATACATTCAAGTTTAACAAAGAGAAACAAGGTGCTTGAATGCTCGAGCTACAATAACATACTAAAAAGTGCTAATAAAATGTGTGTGTCTGTTACTTGTATTGCTTGTAAACTGAAGTCAGATTTTGCATCATAAAAACTATTAAAAGATATAACACTACAAATGGTTTGGACCTTAGAGAGATATAATGGGATGGGAAGCACTGGCTGCATACAGTGGAATTCGTTGACAGAAAAGAACAAACAATACTGAATTATGTCAACTACTGAAACAAATAACCAGCAGTCTCAACAGCAACTACATAAACACGGCCATCAGTCCATTCACACTGCTTTAGTTCCAGAACTAAATGTACAGTACTAAAGTACTGGGACGATTTTGCG
>NW_015507927.1:0-2010 GCF_001515645.1 Sinocyclocheilus grahami | reverse complement strand
AGTCTTGTCATTTGTGCGCGGCGTTCAACAACAGAAACAAAGAACAACATTAACAACAGGAGGATGGAGGTCGCTGTGATCGGAGCTGTTTTTGTTGTGTCTCGCGGGTTTCACAATAATGGACATGGAAAGTCGACGTATACGTAACACGATTGAAAGAACGGAAAGAAGGACTACTCTCCAACAACACCTGGCAGTGCTACATTTGCTACAAGTGCCTGCACTTCAGCGTCCGTCCATCTATCGCTGTTCTCCATACTTGCGAAATAAGTTGACACAATGTTTACAGTATGTTTACACGGCTTGGGGCTTGAGGAAGTGACGTCGCCTCCGTCTGCGCAGTGCGACCTGATGCAGCCCCTGAAGTGAGACACAGTAAACAGAAATACTGCAAAATAATAATAATAACGCGATTAAACGAGATGAAATAACGTTATAACATTTCGTTTCGTCTCGTTTTGGTCAACGAAAATTAAGAGACATTTTAACAATTTTTATTTTGTAAACCACATTTAGTCTCGTTTTTATTCGTCAACAATATTGCATTATACATTTAATTATAGTCATCGTCACATGACCAGCATTTGCGTTGCGTCTCGTCTCGTTTTCGTCACGTGATTAAGGTTCGTTGGCGACGATATTTAGTCATAATTTTCGTTGACGAAAGCAACACTATGTGCCAATAAAAATGTATGTCATTTTTCAAGAAACTTATGAAAATATAAATTGAAAAAGAAAAAAAAAATCTATCGCAGGCAAAATATTTGACTTCGCTTTTAATACACCGCATGTTTTGCTAACTGTTTTCTCCTCTTTCTTTTGCTGATTTGTACTTACAAATGCGCTTCCAGAGTTTTCTTTTACGCTTCTGAAGTTTTCGTTTACGCTTAAGAAGTTTTTACTTATGATTCTGAAGTTTTCTTTCGTCATGGGGGCAGGGCTAGCAGCGGTGTGTTCTCATTGGCTACTGAGTGTTTGATTGACAGTTTCTTGACCTGGAAGTGAAGGCGTCAGTTTTGCACCTGTGTGGATGACAGTTTCTTGACCTGGAAGTGAAGGCGTCAGTTTTGCGCCTGTGTGGATGTGAGCATCTGTTAGCGGCTTCCTATTTCAATTTAGTGATACAAAGTTAGGAGTTTGGTTCTTGAGTTTAATCTGTATTATCTGTATTTAAGCATGAGAGAAAATTAAGTGTGATTAAGAATGTAATGTAATTGAAAATATGAATTAATTCTAATAAAATTGAATTATTTATTTTCACTACAGCATATACACAAGTATCAAAGTGAAAGTATTGGATGCAATTATATGTTGTGACAGAAAAAAACAGAATCCACAAAACACTAACTGCACAGTATAAATGTAAGGCAAAGTATTCTGGTAATATACATTTCTATACAAAATGAACAAGTACATAATATACAGAACATATATCAAATTAATATTTGATTTAAACACTGCAATGATCCTTTGAACAGTTCCTGTTACAGTATATGTAACAAAACAGTGAATTAGTATGTTATGCAATTGAGTGCACTATCAGTCTTTACAGGGATAGTCCACACAATAAATTAAAATTCTCTAATCCTTTACTCACCTTCATGGCATTTCAGATGTATATGACTTTCTTTCTTCACATAAACACAAACAAAGATTTTTGAGAAAATAATCCATCTCTGTGAATCCACATAACACAAGTTCTGTGAATCCTCATAACACAAGTGGATTGTAACCCATGCACGTATGACAGTTGATGGGAAGCAATTGTTAATAGTCAAAACAGTTTAAATTATTAGTATTTTTCTTATATATTGTTTCACTTTAAAATACACTGATTCAACCACTGGGACCAGATGTTTTACTGTCACGGTCACTGTGTGTGGTTTTTAAAGCATCTTCAGGAATCACAGAGATGGATTATTTTCCTAAAAATCTTAATTCCTGTTTACCTGTTGTAATGACAGGATCATTTATTCATTATTAATTTGTAATTATAGGGAATTAATGATT
>NW_015507926.1:24236-37175 GCF_001515645.1 Sinocyclocheilus grahami | reverse complement strand
ACACAGACACACACACACACACACACACACACACAGACACACACGGAAAGAGCACCGCAACTTTACAATTGTTCAATTCAAATAAACGTATTTTGCTCCATACAACGTGTCTGTTGTCTTTGATTAGCCTAAAAGTTAAATGACATAACATTCAGAGGACTTAAAGCGAAAGCGCTGCGTGCGGTGACTTCAAGTGTTGTGGTGTTGCTTCAAGCGCATCATTCTGCACACCGGATACGCATATTGTAAGCGCTTCGTGCCGCACTGTATTTGTTTTGTCCTATCGAATCTATCATATGTTATTGCCTTATTAAAAAATATGCTATACATTTAAAATAAATTTATTTTAATTGTATAGTATATACATGCATATAAATACGTTCATGAATGTTTTTCATTAATGGATTTTATAATACAAATAGTAATGTGTAACATTTTACCATATTTAGTGCAACACTTATTTGTTCCCCACAAAATATATTTTTTTACTAAATGTTTGGATTTCTAAAATTATTCTGCACTGATTTCTCTAAAATAACTTTTGCTGCCGAATTATCGGCAAATATAAACCTATATAAAGCTATCTACGTTAGCTGAAGGTAAAGTGCACACTCAGTTTCCCTGGTGCTCGTGTTCTCGATGTTTCTGCGCAGATACACGCGATCCTGAAGAGATCATGACATACTCATAGATCGATTACAAAACTATACAGGTATTCAAGGGCAGGCTTTAAGATGATTTAGATCCTACCTGTCCGATCGCTACCACTTTGTTCATTTAAATGGGGAGTCATCTCAATTATCACCAGTAAAATATGGAGTGCCACAAGGATCTGTCATAGGTCCTCTGCTATTTTTGATATACATGTTGCCCCTTGGTAATATTATTAGAAAATACAGGATTCGTTTCCACAGTTATGCCGATGATACTCAACTATTGTAACGGAAGAGGTCTGACACAACAGGTGAGTGTATATATAAAATAGGTTTATTTGGTCACAGAGAGTACTGGGGTAGGGTTCAGATGGTGAGGGAATAGTTCGAAGGATATGATGAGTGGGGTAACCCGGGTCTTTGGCTTTACAGGAGCTGGAATACAGGCAGGAGGAGCACACACCTCAGCAATCCGTGAACTAGGAGGAACAGGAGACACACAGGAGGTAAGTAATGCAGGACATATTCAACTGAAGTAGTGGCAAAGTCACTGAATCCTATACATGTATACGAGACCGGACAGTGAGGGTGTCTGAGGTGTGTGCTTTTATGCTGGCTGGTAATGAGGTGCTTGATTGGTGACAGGTGCAGGTGCTCAATGACCGTCAGATGAAGGCAGGAAACGACCGCATCCAGAAACGCACGAGCGGGAAGCCATCTTTAAAAAGACGCCCGTCGCTCGTGGAGCTCTTTTAGAATTTGCTCTTTTAGAAATGGAAAAACACTCTTTTAGAGAGAGCGCTGAAGCGCCCAGGGGAGGTCGCGGCGAGACCGCAGAATGACAGCTGCAGCCCGCCGAGGTTTCAGCAGCCTGGATGGCAACCCCCGCTGATACGCCGTCACACCAACGCCAGCTGTTTCTCTCGAATACTCGCGGAGATTCGTCCTGTAGAAGGCTCGGCTCCGAAGCGAAAAGCTGATGTGCGTTTGCACGCGCTCTCCTTTTATACCCGCGCTGCGGGGCGGGGTGCGCGTGGCGAAACACGCACGCCAACTGTCATTGGCTTGTTTAGTTAACACTCGAAGGTGATTGGGCTCTCGGGCGAGATCCCAATTCGTCAGTCACTGACGTAACGTTGAACGTGACTGACTGAATGGGAACTACCACATTTTGCTATAAGTTTGATTGCATCATATAATAATTGCTGTTAATAGTGTTCATCGTCTGTTTTATTACGTCTTAAATTGATTTTTCCATACATTTCTGCCATATGTACATTAACTGACAGTCACCACTGATAAGCTACCACTAAATATTGTAGAAACTTAATTTGCTGTTAAGTTGCTTTGCAATGATTTGTATGGTGAAAAGCGCTGTACAAATTAACTTGACTTGACTATTTAGCGCCCAAACTCTGGAATAACCTACCTAACATTGTTCGGGAGGCAGACACACTCTTGCAGTTTAAGGTTCTTAACGATCTTCTCTTAGCTTCTGATTCTGGTGCTCTCAGCACTCTCCTTCTGTTAGACCTCAGCTCAGTTTTTGACACTGTTTGTCATGAGCTACTCCTCTCACGGCTTTCAGCAATTGGAATTACTGGCACAGCTCTTGAATGGTTTTCCTCCTATTTGACCGGGAGGAAACAATTAGTTATAAACCAGAAACACAAATCATCTACCAAATCCATCAGTTCTGGTGTACCTCAAGGTTCTGTTTTGGGCCCTCTCCTCTTTACCATTTATATGCTACCAATTGGACAAATAATCAATCGCTATGGGTTTAACTTCCACTGTTATGCAGATGACATTCAGATTTATTCTTTATCTTCCACCTCAGTGTTTCCTCCGCCTGCATTAACAAATTGCATCAAGGAACTCAAGTTTTGGCTGGAAGCAAATTACCTTAAATTAAACTCTGATAAAACGGAGGTAATTCTGATTGGCTCTAAAGCTGTTGTATTTAAGCTCTCTGGTCAACTGATGGATCTGGATGGTGATCTGATCATGCCCTCCACTAAAGTTCATAATCTTGGTGTTCTCATTGATTCCACTCTTTCATTCAATGATCACATTGTTTAAGTAGTAAAGACAGCTTTTTTCCACCTACGTAATATCTTGTATATTCGATCCTCTCTCAGTCAGCAGGATGCTGAAACTGTTATATATGCCTTCGTCACATCTCAACTAGATTACTCTAATTCTCTTCTTTATGACCTGTCAGTTAATAATATCAAACGACTACAATATGTTCAAAACTCTGCAACTCACTTGATTACTCACACAAGAAAGAGCGATCACATTACCCCAATTCTCTATTACCTTCACTGGCTTTCGGTTTCCTTGTGCATAAACTATCAAATATTAATTCTCACTTATAAATCTCTGCATAACTTTGGTCCTACATATTAATCTGACTTACTTCTGCTTTATGTTCCTGCCCGCTCGTTACGATCTTCTAGTGAGAGATTGTTAGTCACCCCTAAGTTTTGTCTGGTGACTATGGGAGCTAGGGCTTTCAGAGTTGTGGTTCCCAGATTGTGGAATGCTCTTCCCCAAAACATCAGTCAAGCATCCTCCCTTCTCTCCTTCAAAAACCTCTTAAAAACACATTTTTCCTCTGAGTATTACTCTTCAGTTCTCAGTCTGGAATTTGTACCCTGTTATGGATGTTTATCTACATTCTTACGTATCTCTAATCTAACTTTGTAAGTGGTCTCTGTATATTACTGTCAGCTCTTGGTATGTGTTCTGTCCTCTGGTATTGATGTTTGTCTGTTTCTGTTCCTTAAATCCTGACTTGTAAAGTGACCTTGGGTTTTGGAAAAGCGCTATATAAATACAAATTATTATTATTATTATTATGCTGATGACACTCAGCTCTATATAACTTCGTGGCCCGGCGAAATGTACCAATTTGAAAAATGAACGGAATGCATAGTCGATATAAAAAACTGGATGACGAGTAATTTTTTACTGCTAAATTCAAAATTTATTAGTTATCGGACCTAAAACCTCTGCATGTAATAACCTATAACACTGTCTAAGACTCGATGGCTGCTCTGTCAATTCTTCGTCATCAGTTAGGAACCTAGGTGTGCTGTTCAATAGCAATCTTTCCTTTGAAAGCCACGTTTCTAGCATTTGTAAAATTGCATTTGTCCATCTCAAAAATATATCTAAATTACGACCTATGCTCTCATTGTCAAATGCAGAAACGTTTATCCATGCATTCATGACCTCAAGGTTAGATTATTGTAATGCTTTATTGGGTGGTTGTTCTGCATGCTTAATAAACAAACTCCAGCTGCAGCAGCTAGAGTTCTTACTAGAACCAGGAAGTATGACCATATTAGCCCGGTTCTGTCAACACTGCACTGGCTACCTATTAAACATTGTATAGATTTTAAAATCTTGCTTATTACTTATAAAGCCCTGAGTGGTTTAGCACCTCAGTATTTGAATGAGCTCTTATTGCATTATAGTCCTCCACGTCTGCTGCGTTCTCAAAAGTCTGGCCATTTGATAATACCTAGAATATCAAAATCAACTGCGGGCGGCAGATCCTTTTCCTGTTTAGCACCCAAACTCTGGAATAACCTACCTAACATTGTTCAGGAGGCAGACACATTCTGTCAGTTTAAATCTAGATTAAAGACCCATCTCTTTATCCTGACTTACACACTAACACATTTATAATATTCAAATCCATTAAAGGATTGATAGGCTGCATTAATTAGGACAACCGGAACCGGGAACACTTTCCATAACACCCAATGTACTTGCTACATCGCTAGAAGAATGGCATCTACGCTAATATTAGTCTGTTTCTCTCTTATTCCAAGGTCACTGTAGCCACCAGATCCAGTCTGTATCCAGATCAGATGGTCACTGCAGTCACCCGGATCCAGTACGTATCCAGATCAGATGGTGGATCAGCACCTAGAGAGGACCTCTTCAGCCCTGAATGTCAGCGGAGACCAGGACAACTAGATGAGCCCCAGAGACAGATCCCCAGGGACAAGACCAGGACAAGACCACAGGAACCAGATGAGTCCTCTGCACAATGTGACTTTGCTGCAGCCTGGAATTGAACTGATGGTTTTGTCTGGCCAGAGGAGAACTAGTGCCCCAACTGAGCCTGGTTTCTCCCAAGGTTTTTTCTCCATTCTGTCACCGATGGAGTTTTGGTTCCTTGCCACTGTCGCCTCTGGCTTGCTTAGTTGGGGACACTTAATGTCCAGCGATATGGTCGACTTGATTGCACAGATACTATTTAAACTGAACTGAGCTGGATGATGACATCACTGAATTCAATGATGAACTGTGTAGCGAATCAGCTCAAAGGGGAAATATGAATAATTCATCATAACCAGTTATAATTCATTATAAATATTTAGATCCGCTGTAAGCATTCATTTGGCCTCTCAGTGTCAACTGTCTGTCAATTCTAAGAACATTAAGTTCCTGGTTAAGGAAAATAACTTTCTTACTGTACAATACTACTCAGAACATGTAGCAAAAATCTGCATGATTAGGGACTCCAGTTATGAGCAAACAATGAACAACGTTAAGTGAGATACAAGTAAGACTTTATTAACTACATAAACACTTAAACTAGTCTAACATACACTCACAGTTGGTATACTGTACAACTGCGTTTAACTGAAAATTTAGTGTTTTCTATTGTCATTTTGCATTATTGACACACTATATTCCTATTTAATACTGTAAAGTGCTTTGATACAATGTGTATTGTTAAAAGCACTATATAAATAAAGGTGACTTGACTTGACTTGATATTGAGAACAGACAGAAAAACTGGACATGTCGTTGGTTTCATACGGATTACTTTATCACAGAACATTTGTTTTCGGTAAGAGTTACTTCAATTAAGAGTAGACATGTCAAGCTTTCTATAGATATATTTCTCGTTTCTGTGTGTAAAGTATTCGCTGAGTTTCAGTTCATTTTAGTGACGCATTTCTAAAAGCAGTTCAAGGACACAATAAAGACTGAGAGCGCACCCTGTTTGTTTTCTTTATTTTGCAAAAGCACAAAGTTTTGTTGATATGGTGAGCATACACAAATAAAAGTAGACCCTGTACGGATTCAAGTGATGTATTAGTTTTATGTGCCCAATCAAAAGTGACAGATAATTTTAAGTTCTTTTCTCTGTCATCTGGAAAATATGCAAGTGCTCCCGACGGCGTCTTTGCCGACCCCAGGCGGTTAAAGATAAATTCCTGTACCAGAACACCAAAGAAAAGGACAAAATAGATTAAATACTACAAATAAATCTAAAATCCAACCCATTAAAAGTCTTAAACTCTGTGGCGTTTTTTGGTATTTTCGCCTAAATTTGACATACTCAAATTCAAATGTTTGCCCTACACACATACAATGGAGGAAATGAAAAAAAATGATTTCATTGTAAAGAAAACCCTTTGAACTACAAAATATGAGTGTAATTCTTTATAAATAACATTATTTGTTTGTTGCCACTAGATGCCAAAAAGTACCAGAAAAAATTATATTTCAAATAACATCTTCTAAACAGGAGTTACTACATTATATCTGAAGCGAGGCAAATTGTCTATTTCTGCATTTAAATGTGTCATTGTGAGTTTCCTTTGCAAAAACAGGCTTTATAAAACACATTAACCCCACAATCCTATTTTACTCTGTGCCATAAGCACTTTAATTGATTATTGATTGAATTATGTTTCATTTTTATGTTTTTCTAAGTAGTAATATACAAAATGGCACAAGCAAATTGGACCAAAATTTACATATTGTGTTATTCTACAATCAGTTGAATTATTTCAGGATGCACAAGACTGTCTACATTATAAAATATATCTGGTCTATCACAATCTAAAATAGAATCCATATCCTCCAGCTTTATATCATTCAATTTATATGCATTCTGTATTGGGATACTGCTTCACAGCATCTCTCACCTCATCAGTTGACTCACTCCTTATCCAGAGCATCTCTCCATGACAATACTGCATCATTCCTGGACCAGAGCGGAGCTAATTCGCTAGCCGGCAGTTATCTGAAGCATTCATAGCGTCAAACAAACACATATCAGTTCATCCATACAGTACTGTAATAATCCATGCATATTTACTGTATATTCACTGAAATGCATAATGTACTGTACTTTTCTGTCAATACACAGTGTAGCAGACTAGTGTATTGCTAGCTGTGCTATCACGTTTCCAAACAATGCTTACAATATCAAAAACACGCAAACACACGCTCATAAAGCCTTTCCAGATGCGTGTTCATTCCTCTCCACGGCGCTGAATGTTCTTCACCATATATAACTTGTAATATGATTATCATAGATTGATATTATCCGAGTCGCGTGTGCAGTATCCTTTCCATGAGGGAAACGCGCCTTCAACACATTCCAGAAACTACAGTGACCAAAAACCCCCACAGTTACAGTCCCGGATGCAAGACCCCCTCTCCCCCTCTAGTGACGCAGAGGTGTCAAATTTCACGGCTCTGAAATGGCCGCCGAGCTGACAGACTGTAATCTGACCAATTGCAGTCCACAAGCGACCACAGATCTCTATAACATCAGACTTACATGCTGTGCGCGCTTTGGATATGAAGAGCGCCTGTTTCCAGACGAGCGTCTATTTCGCTACCTGGACAAAACGCTATATATCTCACCGATGGAAGCACACAGAAACGTGAATATGGTCTTGTTTGAAAGAAGAGATCCTAATCTAAAAAACAATATAGAGTATATAGATATTTGTGGCTGTTTGCGGCGGACTGAAGCAGTGCTACGAGTATAAATGTAAATTCGCTCAGAGGTGACAAAATTTTACATCGCGATTCTATCGAAGATAAGTCGATCTGTGATTGTCACACAATGAAATAATCTACATCGTCAAATTCCTGAGAATGAGAGCTTTCTTGTGATATATGACGACTTTTTTGTGAAAAATATATAAAATACACATTCTTCGTAAAAATTATTCGCAATGGTTAGGCGGAAATTCGTGTGTGGGACAAATACATTTCTAAGCTTAATTTTACTGCTTTATGAATAACCAAAAGGAATGGTATTCTTTGTAAAGAAGACACTCCAAGCTTTCAAATGAACCCATATATGGGCTGATACCATATAAGGAAGGCTATGCAAATGAAGCATTTTTTAACGCGATTTTGGACCCGTATCCGGGTCCGCAGAGTTTAACTGGTTTTAAGTTATTACTCAATTTAAATTGTTCTAAAAGCCTACTTACTAAAATGTGAGGTTGAATTATATTAAAAGCTACAAATAAAAGTCTTGCATGAGACCCCTTCCCCTCCAAATGTTTCACAAATGAATGTAGCAAGGTCATTAAAGGATTGATAGGCTGCAAGGTCACTGTGGCATCCTCTACACCTCTTTTATATTTATATCCACCTTTATATCTATAGGCGAACTGCATTGGATCTAATAAACTTTCAGTCATCCTAAAGGTTTTAGATCTCACATGACTTTCAATCATTTTCATTAAAACAGATGTAAGATCCACCGGTCTAAATTCATTTGGCATCCTTGGACATCTAGATTTCAGAACAGGGACAATCATTGCATCCTTCCACATATTTGGAACATGCTGAACCCTAAAAGACATATTAAAAATGTAGTGAAATACAGGACTCAACTCTTTTGCACAAAACTTGAGTACCCGCCTACAAATATTATCAGGCCCATAACTCTTATTTACTCTAACTGAAAGAAAGGCCCTTTCCACCTTCCCTTGGTCTATACAGAAATGCTGGCTATCCTCATGCTTTTAACGCAAGTCCTGGACTTTCTTACTAAAAACAATTGTATAAAAATGATTATAAAAACCATTCAAGGCATTTGCAAATTCCAAATCCGAATTATATCCGTCCAAGACGACCTGATTATTGTGCTTTGAACTATCATACACTAATGTACTTTTCATACTAGACCAGGCCAAGCACAACTTATTAGCAGCTATCTGACTCTCTTATCTCAGCTTATAATTCTGTTTTGCCTTTAGTATTTCTCCTTTCAACTCCCTAGTGTCTACTTGTTTATGCAGATAAGTGAATTCACCTTGTTTAAACACCCATCTCTTATTTTCTATTCTGGATTTAACAGATTTCAGTCACCCATGGTTTGTTATTTGGGTAGATTCTGACCGTTTTACAAGGAATTATCATGTCTCAACAAAAGGCAACATAAGAACAAGTCACATCAGGGGCCCGTTCTTCGCACCTCACTTAATATATCTGAGATGATTTGAAAGATGCCAGATCTTCTAATCAGGATAACTGATCTCTGGTTAATTTGGTTCTTGAAACGAATTAGTGGATTTGATTAAAATATCTGGATTAAGTTGTCTAAGATTACTGTGCGTTCTCGTGTTCCCCCTAAAGGGCAGATTTATCGATACTCGAAACCATGATCAGCAATGCAGCAATTGGCTGGTGGCAAGACAGCAACATAATGACATCATATAATTAAAAAAGACACCTGACGTAAAACTTTCTGGACCTTTATAAGGAAACAGCCAAGTGAACAAAACTACATAAATGTTATAATAGATAAATGAAATGTGCACTTCTTTTATTTAATTTATTTATTTATTACATGATTCCCAATTATTTATATTCACGATTTCTAGTATCTGTACAGGCTTTACATTTTTATTTCAATGTTGTAATTATCAATTCATGTAATTTTATCTTTGAAGCAGATTTGTTAGGTGACAGCATTAATTAAAGTTTCTTAAGGGTCAAGATCAAGTTATCCCCAGTGGGCACCTTGATGTCAATTTGACGTCAAAAATTAGTCAAGATTTGATCAAGATGCTGTAAAGCATCATTTGAAGTTCAGCTTTATTGCCATTTCTTCTGGTGGTTAATTGGGTAAAAATATGAGGTTATCCTGCACTGTAATTGGTTTAATATTTATGTAGGTCAATATGTTTGACGTTCAATATACATCAAATCAACATCAAGTTTTAAACGTCCAATTGATGTCATATTGACGTCACATTGACATCAATGATTAGTATGTTTAATCAGGATGTATGTGAAGTTATGGTGTAATATTAATTTGTAGTTAGCTTGATTAAGTTTAAATAGCATTTTTTTTCTTAACTGAGGTTTTGAAACGTGTTTTCATCTTTTGAACCGTGATGTGTTGGATTTGTGCACGGAACACAGCTGCTGTATGTGGACTTGTAACTTCAATAGTTAGAGAGAAAAAATGAAGGTAAACAGTGGAGTGATTATTAAATTTACCAAAAATACTTTTTAATATATTTTTTGATATTTGAATTATTTTTTTATTTATAGTGCTATCATAATACTGTATAATTAATTACAATACATTTGCTGTTATTACAATATAATTGTAAAACCACCATTTACAGTATTACAACTACAATTACCAGTTAATTATTGTAAAATTTACATTAGGCCTAATTTTTCACAGTGAAAAATCATTGACATTTCATGTCTGATGAACAAAAACAGGCTTCCCTTCAGATTTTAAAATTATTCTGATTTCCTTTTCAACTGATCAAGATGCAATGAAAGCCCTATGAAATCAATTTGATTTTTATTTTTTTCCAAATTCATTTTTTTCCATTTAAATTTTTCTTGACTCCAACAGTTAAATTAAAAATATATATATTAATCAAAAAGTATGGCTAATTAATTGTAATCATAAAACAATTTAACAGTAATTTATTTTAAAAGTTAAACAAAACTGACATTTTAGGCCCCATGAAAGATGCATTTTATTTATTTTCTCAAATTCAGTTTGTGTTTTCCAATAATTTTCTGGAATTATGAAAAATGTAGAGCCATAATGCCCATTTAATGAGAAAGCATTCTCTGCTGTTTAACACACCTGTAGATGGTGCTCTTTCCGGTTTCTCAGCAGCGGAAATCGTCACAGAATGGAAGACTACGACAAACATATATATTTTTTTGCATTCACATTTGCTCAAATAGCTAAATAAAAACTCCACGATAATGTTTTTATTACTTTCAAAAATAGGAAGAAAATAGAGAGAGACTTCTAACCGCAGTCAGAAGAGAGAACAACATCACATTTACCGTCACCCCCATAGACGCTGCATTACACCCTTGCATTATATATATATATATATACTTTTTTTTTTTGATGCAAATGTAATATATTTTAAATATATGGTGTTATAATTGTACACAAATAAAAAAAAGAAAATAGAAAAAAATTGGAGGATTACGATCCTGGTGACCGTTGAAACGCGTCATCACGGTCTTGTGAAAATGGGTCCATCTGAAGTCGAAGCTTCGAGAAAGCGGTCCTCTGACACGGTTTATCAGGTGAGTAAATGTGTTAACATCTCATGAAATATAAAACAAGTTATATTGGGTAACTTTTAACATAGAAGATCGTGTTTTAATAAAATATGACTATTTTTGTTCTTTGTTGTGTATTGTAATTTCCCGCCAGTATACTGTGGCCTATAATACCATGAAGCTAACTGGCAGTGTGAACAGAGAAATGTTATGTCACTTGTAAGTGTAAGGCTAATGTTAATGATTTTGAAATGTCAAGGGGATGCTAACCGTTTGTGTTTGGAATAAGAGCCGCGTTTAAATTTTTGAATCTCTCCACCATCTTAGATTATTTTCAATTTTAAGCAACGAACATCACCCTGCCTTCACGGGGGTCCGTGTACTTTTGCGTCCATTCATTTTTTCGTTATTTATCCCAGAAATGAAAATGCGGTTTCCTCTTGTTCAAACTGTGATTAAGCAGAAACATGCCTTTTCACTCTTATTTCATTAAAAATCGTAATAATGTTATAAAACTAGTGTATATCAATGCTAAATGTAATTTTTAGCGTCCCTATGACTCTAATAGCAGTGGCGGACTGACCATCGGGAGCACCTTCCCTGTGGGCCGGCCCATTGCATAAATATAATGAGTTAATGTACGTAGTCTATATCTCTCCATCGGCCCAGACGAATGGACCGCGCAGCCAACTTGAGTTAAACATTATAATTAATTTAGCATGCTCTGGCTCAGTGCAGCCAAAGGCAGTAAGACAATCTCTGGTGCAGTGGCTCAAAAGTGCTCGTCAATATCAAAATGTTTGGAATAGCCAATCAAATCGAAGAAGGCGGGATTTAGCGTTCACAGAAGCTGAGCTGCGCGGCATTAATGTGAGCTGAGGTAAGCTGCTAAACATGTAAATCACTATTTAAAATAACTGTTTTCTGTTTGAATATATTTTAAATGTAATTTATTCCTGTGATTTCAAATCTGAATTTTTTGCATCATTACTCCAGTCTTAAGTGTCACATGATCCTTCGGAAATCATTCTAATATTTTAATTTGCTGCTCAAAAAACATTTATTGTTATTATTATTATTATTATATTATGTTGAAAACAGCTGAGTTGAATTTTTCCAGCTTAATAAATTACATTTTAAAATATATTCATATAGAAAGCACTTATTTTAAATAGTAAAATTCTTAAATATTAGGAATTCTTTAAAAAACACAAAAAATCTTACTGTTCAAAATGTTTTGACTGTTAGTGTAAATGCTAGCTTATACCTATTCAGAACCAGAACACAGATCAATCGCTGTCTGGTCCTTTTGGCGTCCCATACCCCACATCTGTCGGGAGCAGACCGGAGATAATTCTTCGTGTATTTTTTAATGTCAGCCTCTGACGATGATGGTTTTGACTGCTGTACATTAAATTATGTTGAAAACAGCTGAGTTGAATTTTTCCAGCTTTCTTTGATGAATAGAAAGCTCAGAAGATCAGCATTTATCTGAAATAGAAACCTTTTGTAACATTATGTCTTTGTCATCACTTTGGATACATTTTATGCATCCTTGCTAAATAAAAGTATTACTTTCTATCATTTCTTCCCACCCCCTCCAGGACTTAAGTTTCAAAAAGTCAAATTCAAGTTTGACCCCCCCTTAGCAACACGAAAAAGACAGGGGGAAAAACGAAAAAAAGAATGCTTGTATTTTAAAATGCTAAAATATTAAAAAACAAAAACATTTTTCAGTATCACAAAAATAAATTACATTATAGCAATAATTCATATAGATTTGATTTACGTTTTTGACCTGTTTTTTGACGTGTATGTTTGATGTCAATTTGATTTCTTTTTGACCTGTTTTTTGACGTCAATGTTTGACATCAATTTGATTTATGTTTTTGATCTGTTTTTGACGTCAATGTTTGATGTCAATTTGATGTCTTTTTGACCT
>NW_015507926.1:18990-22858 GCF_001515645.1 Sinocyclocheilus grahami | reverse complement strand
TCAATTTGATGTCTTTTTGACCTGTTTTTTGATGTCAATGTTTGACATCAATTTGATGTCTTTTTGACCTGTTTTTTGACGTCAATGTTTGATGTAAATTTGATGTCTTTTTGACCTGTTTTTTGACGTCTATGTTTGATGTCAATTTGATTTACGTTTTTGACCTGTTTTTTGACGTCAATGTTTGATGTCAATTTGATGTCTTTTTGACCTGTGTTTTTATTGCCTACATATAAGGAGATAGAGTACAAAAAAAGATGTAAAGGTTTGGACTGAAGATTTTGTGCTCTGTTTACAAGAGTGTTATGATTCATTTATAAAAATGTTGCGTATAAACCGTCCTAAATTTGTTCTAAGATCATTTCTCAAAAGTGCATAAGTGCGATTCAGAGAAAACTATCGTGCGCACAAAAACACGTGCATACGCCTCTCTTCCAGATGTGAGATTTATAAATCGCAAATGATCTTGAAATTGTGCGCAGCTGACTGGTGTCAGATCTCCGCCATTGTAAACGCCCCCTAATTAATATCATTAGCATATAAAAGAGCACACTCCAATATCTGAATTTCTGTGCTTGAGAATGACGAGCACAAAGAAAGTCTGAAATTGAGGTCCTGCTGGCGGAGGTAGAGGTTCGTGCGGGACGCTTTTTATTTAATAATGTGTAATTATTCTGTGGACAAACAATGTGTGTGTGGTTATATTTTTTCTATTGACTATTATCAAAATTACTACTTCTAGAAACAACAGAAATAATAATAATATTATTAATAGTAATTATAGAACAATTAGGTTTCCAAAAGTAAGAATAAACTACGAGTTCAAGTAAAATTTTCAGTCATCTTATTAAAAAGTGCACCATCCTACTTTTAAAATCACTTTAATAAAGTGTATAGTTTAGTATCACTTGCAAAACTTAAAAAAAAAAATGATTGAAAGAAAAATTGGATGTTTCATATCATAATAAAATTAATTATTACACGATAATGGTCTCCGGTCTGAAAAAACCTGCATGTGATTTGGCATTTCTTTATATTTACACAGTTTACTAATGCTGCTCAAATGTGCCTTTAATGTACTGACACAAAAATATATAGTGTATTTTATACAAATATAACTGATGTAAATGACAAAAACAAAGTTTAAGGCTGATGTCTCTGTTCATTTTTTATTTTACAGATGCAAAGCAGCAGATGTTATAAATAAAAACAGTTAACAATGTTATTGAATAGAATATATTAAAACCGTTATTGCACGACATAGGCCTATTCTTATAAGCTACACAGAAAAAAAATGCATAAACGCATCTCTGACTGTTTTATCTATTTTACGCAGTAGTAGTAAATCAAGACCGCAAGTTCGCTTGTAAAATAAAATAAAAAAAACAAAACAACATGGAATAAACTGTGTACAGAAAGCGAGTAAAGAACTCTCAACATTAAGCTACTAAAAAGGTCAGATTAATCTCGCAAAAACTCCCGTTAATAAAGAAAACTGTCCACACTACACAATTAATCTCTTACACTGCATCTTTGCTGTTTATGATGAATTTGGTGCTTGCACGTACACCGCTTTTATTATTATTGCAGCTTAGATGTCCAAATAGCTGCAGTACTCCGACTTTGCCACAAGAAGTGTGTACGCCTGCTCAGACCCTGACGTGCCGGTAAGTACTTTTCCACGTCAAAGACCGTTTTTATAAATACGAACGTTGCCGTGGATTTTAGCGTATGCACACTCTAAGATCAAATCTGTGCGTACGCACATTTTATAAATGAGGCCCCATGTTGTCTCAGCAGTGCAGCCACTGTATTTGGTTATAATGGGCTGGGTTTTACTTTCTATTTATGATGAATGTGTTCTGTTCTGTTTTTATCCTAGTATACCGTTACGAGTGATTGATAAGAGAAGTCACTGTAATGTCTTTGCATTTAAATAATTTTACTTCACACAAGATGAAAATGTGTATACTGTAAACCTCATTTTTACTTAAACAGGACAGAACATTTTTTGAATTTCATTTTTATTTAAACAGGACAATGTGTTTTTTTTCACTACTTTAACCTAACAAAATGACACAAATACAGTCCATCCGATGTTCTTACAGACATTTATTCATCCAAACACATTTATACCTTACAGATAGCACTGGTATAAAACAAATAAAGTGATTACATGTCGCAGACATTAGGACTAACGTTACTGTTTTTAGATTTACTAAATATAGTAGGCAAATATTTTTTCAAAATACACTGAAAATCTAAACCTGAGAAACAGTAATAAAAGTTTTACTAAGTTTTAATAAAATGATTTACAGTGATGCTGTTTGCTAGCTAGTATGCTGACCATCCAATCAAAGGAGGAGAAAATGCTGACGTTATCGTTAGCCAGCTCGATGGCCCTGGTGCTGCCAACTCGAAATCTGATTGGTTAAAGCAACGGTCTCATTGCCATTGATTTAAGCTAACGGAAGCCTGCACTGTTCATTATGAAGGCCTTAAGGCAGATTTCTTTGACCCTGGCAACACGATTGCTGAAATATGATTGGATAAAAGCGCTAATATAAACATACACTGTTGGAAGCAGTGCAACCAAGAGAAAAGCTATGAAATTAAGAGAATAGACTATTGTAAATAATTTAATACACATTCATGGAAAAATATATTAAAACTAAATCAGTGGTTCTGATAGTGTTTAGGCCAGCAGAGAAGGCTTTGCTGGCCCTGACGGCCCACCACTGTTTCTGGGTGTATTTTAATCATTGCAAGCTAGAAACTGTATTAGTGGGTTTTGAACAATATGTGCGCTGTGACACCAGGAAAAAATTTTTTTGGACAAATATTATTGCAATGTCAAAAATGCATATGTAGCTAAGTCAAAGCCCCCTCTGTCCAATTCGGATCATAATGTTCTACATCTGATTCCTTCTTATAGGTCCGTTTTTAAGGCATATAAACCAGAGTACAAAATGGTTAATATATGGACAGACACTTAAGGGCTGTTTTTTGTGCACAGATTGGTCCATATTTCACCAATTAGAGCTTGATGAGGCCACTGAAACAATAAGTGATTACATTAACTTTTGTGTAGATAATGTGGTAGAAAAAAAGGATGTTGTTGTTTATCCTAACAACAAGCCATATATTACAAAGGACATTAAAGAGTGCATAAATAATAAAAAGCTGGCATTTAGGAACAGGGATAAGGTAGGACTATTAGTGGCACAGAAAGAATTAAAATATCATTTGAAAAAAGCAAAGGAACAGCACAAGCAAGCTATGGAACACAGTTTTTATAATTCTAACACAAAAAAACTTTGGGAAACAATGAAATTGGTTACTAACATGAACCCTGCTAAGAAACATATTACAACATTGGACAACCTACAAAGAGCAAATTAGCTAAATGAGATTTATTTGAGATTTCAAGCACAAAATGACTTTGAGGAATGTCACAGCATATTACAATCATTGCCTGAGACCAAAGATACCCCCTGGGTAGAAGTAGACCACGTGATGTGCAGCACCTTTTCAGGTGATTGCGCACCAACAAGGCTACTGGGCCAGATGGGTTATCAGCTTTTTTGTTAAAAAGCTTGGTGTCCCTTATTTCAGCGATCTCTTGATACACACACTGTGCCAGCTCTGTAGAAAAAGTCATACATAACACCAATTCCTAAATAACCTGGTGCTAGAGCAAATAATGATTTTCGTCCTGTGGCTTTGACTTCAAATGTCATGAAGTGTTTTGAGAAATTTGTAATCTCATTGCTGGGAAAAGAAGTAGAGCCACTATTAGACACCTGTCAGTGTGCCTATAGAAAGCACAGGAGCACTGAGGATGCTGTTCTTAGCATTGTTCATCTTG
>NW_015507926.1:16948-18858 GCF_001515645.1 Sinocyclocheilus grahami | reverse complement strand
CATGGGTGTCAGTACTCTTTTAATCAAATGGTTTTATTCTTTTGTAAGTAACAGAACTCAGCAGCTTAGAGTCACTGGGACACTTTCTGAGGTCAGATATAGTAGCACAGGAGTGCCACAAGGTTGTGTTTCATCGCCTGTGCTTTTTGCTTTATACACGAATTACTGCAGGAGCACATATATTAATAATTATATTATGAAATATGCTGATGACTGTCATTTTGAGTCTCTTACACAAAGATATGGACCTATCATCCTACCACAGTGAAATAGATACTTTCATTCAGTGGTGAACTGTCTTGTGCTAAATGTAAATAAGACCGAAGAAATGGTCCTTGACCAAAGAAGTGTATCTGAACACAAGCCTGTGATCATTAAAGACACAGTGATACAGCAAGTGACATCTTACAGATACCTGGGGTTTTATATGGACAATGTTCTTTGTTGGAAGACACACATTGACGGTCTGTGCACACGACTACAACAGAAGCTTTCATTTTTAAGAAGACTGAGACTGTATGGGGTGGGTAGCAATATCTTGCTTGTTTTTTACCAAGCCACGCTTGAAAGTCTTATTCGATATGGAATTACAGTCTGGTTTGGAAACTTGTCTGTTCAACTGAAAAACACACTGGCTCATATTCACAAAACAGCTATGAAAATCATAGGAATAAAACAATATGAGCCCATACAGACTTTATATGAACAGGCAGTGCTGAGAAGAGCAATAAGTATCCGTACTGATTCCAAACATCCTCTTTTCAGCGAATACCAGTCATTACCATCGGGAAAGAGACTAAGAATGCCAATGTGTAAAACTAATAGACTGAAGCTTTCATTTGTTCCTGCCTCGATAAAAATGCTGAATTTTACCAAAAACAATGCCCATATAGCATATTAGCACTTTATTGTGTTTTGCACTGTATGTATTTTGCATTTTATACTTGTATATTGTTGTTGTTGTGTTTATTTTTTTAATCTGTTTTATTTATTGCTTTTGTCTGTTCAGAACAACACTGTAGCACTTTGCCCAAG
Source organism: Sinocyclocheilus grahami (assembly GCF_001515645.1). Lineage (NCBI taxonomy): Eukaryota > Metazoa > Chordata > Actinopteri > Cypriniformes > Cyprinidae > Sinocyclocheilus > Sinocyclocheilus grahami. The sequence continues at coordinate 17,823 of NW_015507926.1, read as the reverse complement.
ACAAATGTCCTTTCGGGGACAAATTAAGTTTATCCTTATCCTTATCCTTCCTCATTAAATAAATAATCAAAATAAGTAAAATTAGACAAATATATCCAAGATGATTTCCCTTGTCTAAAGTTCAATAAATTAAGTATTTAAGACGAGCTTAATGCAGCCATCCAAAAAATGCTTCTACTCTGTCCACATAGATGAAAAGTCCTGTAATGATTAATAGATTTGTTTGGGCAAGAGTGAATATCCTAGACATTTGGCTGAGTGGGAATGGGAATCAGACACTTTCACTTTCAGGTTTTCAGTGCTTCTTCATGCTGTCAGATAATCCAGCTGGCACTCTACCAATGCAGGCACGGCTGTGGAGGAGCTGTCAAATGGCTCTGGCATACAGTTTCAAGACATCTGCAAGTTGAGCGCATTTATAAATAGGTCAAAGTCATATTACGGAAGATGGTGTGTGGTGTGAGAAGGAATGCAATCTAAATACACAGCCTTAATGTTTCTTTAATGGTTTATTCAGATGCTTTGAGCTCAACCACCTGACATTATAAGAAGTCTAAGGTCAAGTCAAGTCACATTTATTTGTACAGCGCTTTATACAGTACTGATTGTGTCAAAGCAGCTTTACAGTGTCAAACAGCAAAATAGTCTGTCAATAATGCAAGTGTCAAAGATACATTTTCAGCTAAAGTCAGTTCATTGATGATTCAGTAATATAATTATTCAGTTCAGCTCTCTTCCAGTAGTGTTTGAGCAATCAGTCAAGCGTCCCCAACTAAGCAAACCAAAGGTGAATGTAGCAAGGAACCAAAACTCCATCGGTGACAGAAATTAAGAAAAACCCTTGGGAGAAACCAGGTTCAGTCGGGGAGCCAGTT
>NW_015507926.1:12950-13693 GCF_001515645.1 Sinocyclocheilus grahami | reverse complement strand
TTGAAAATTTCTATTTGAGAAAATAACATGAATATTGTAAATGGACAAAGACTCACAAATTTTAATAAGAAAAATAACCAAGGAGGGAAACTGTATGTCGGAAAAGATCACTGACTTACCCTTGTTCCTCGATGTGGGGCATACTTCAAGGTGTCTGCAATATACTCACAAAGAACCTTTGTAGACACCTTTGGATGCATCTTGCGGCAGGCTTCTGAAAAGATTTTTTAGAAATAAACAATGCATCAAAGAGAAAAAAAAAATTAAACAAGGTCTCAGTGTTGTAAATACAGAATTATGATTATTAAAAGAGCTTTTCACATCTGAAAATTTTAACCAATCAACTGACAGTACAATAAAACCCTTTCTACATAGTGCATGATAGATGGAACATGAGCATTCAAATACACAAACAAAGCATAGATCAATCCGCTTTCGTGCTTGAGTAGACTTCAACAATGAATAAAATGTGTGCTTACAGGCAAGGGCGTAGGTTTCCTTTTGACATTGGTGGGGACATAAACGCAAGTACCCCCCCCCCCCGCGCACCAAACACCCAATAATTTTCACATTTCTGATAGACCTTTGACCACGGTTTCATATCATCTAAAGTCTTATGTTTGCCAACATATTCATAACTCCTAAACAGTTTTTTTTTTTTTTTTAGTAAGTATGTTTAACAGACAATAATTATACAATTTTTATTTTGTGAACCAACAGCATCAGCATTAGCGTGCTGGGTT
>NW_015507926.1:4108-4900 GCF_001515645.1 Sinocyclocheilus grahami | reverse complement strand
GCTGTCAACACAAAATAGAAACTCAAAAGTAGTGAAAGACTTTTATGGTTAATTGTCAAAAAGTGACATATACAATAACTGATCTAAACTTCACTTATTATTTGGTGTTCTGTAAAACATGATTCTGAGAGGTTACAAATTAACTAATAAAAATATTTAAAATCAGTATTTTATGTCTGATCATTAACTTATGTGGCAGCCAAGTAATAAGTAGGATAATGTACATCCAGCAGTCATTACCCTCCGATTCACATCAGGGTCCTGATCATCCTGGTGGGGTTTAATCTGCGATAACACCCGGCCAAATGTGCATTATCCCTTATTTATATTTGCAGTTAAAAATGCCACAGAACAGTTTGAAACCGATTTCGCAGATCACTGTTTCACAATAAAATATGTCCACAGTGTCAAAAAAAGTAAACAAAAAAATGCATTTGTATATAATTATATGTAAATAATTTAAGCAATATAGACGTGCATAATGCCTACTTTCAGTGCTATTGTTTAAACTGAAATTTCTAAGTATTTAAAGTTAAAATAAAATATTTTAAGTAAAATACTTTACAGTACACAGCCAAAACACTGTGCACAAGCAACCCATTAGAAAAACGTTTATTATTCTAGTAGCCTAATCTGCAATTAATAGCTTCAGAGAAAGTGGACTTGCAGTCATTTTACATTAGGCTACCAACATGTCAAGGATTTACTAAATTATATTTAAGCATATTTATTGAATAAATTAACAGTGCAGGGCAAATTTAATACTCACCCACATTGGTGCTGGGAGTTTTG
>NW_015507926.1:2056-2351 GCF_001515645.1 Sinocyclocheilus grahami | reverse complement strand
TTGCACTCAGCACCTATTCCTAAAGACCTTGATTAGTTCAGGTGTTTTATCAGCTACAGCCTGCATGCAAGTAGACCTTAAATCTTGTGTGCCAAAGTTGAGAACCGCTGCTTTAAATATGTTGTTGTGTAATTATAAAAAAGATGCTTTGGCTTAGATTTTGTATTATTTCTCTGCACTGCTATACAGTATAACAGTGATTTTTTTGGCCCTGTTAAGAAAATATGGTTCTCTTGTAACTGTAAGAAATGTAAGGCCAATCCTTGCATTCAATCATAGAAAGACTTAATCATAA
>NW_015507926.1:0-336 GCF_001515645.1 Sinocyclocheilus grahami | reverse complement strand
CATTGGTGCATATAGTCTGCAGGAAACTGCTGAACCATGTCCAATTGGAGCATGCAAAAAGGAGATACATCTGAAGGCTGGTGGTGCTCTTCCTGTAATTTGTTACGGAAAGACACATCTGTTCTGAGAGTCAAATTTGTGTTCTCTGGGTAGATAACCCGAGAACCATCCCAGAAACCTTTTTGCATGCATTTATCGCAACCATAATAGCCTGAATATTGCTTGGTGCACTTAACAAGTGCTTTTGCTGGGGCATCACAACTGACACATCGCAGATTAACTTTTAAAAGACCCTTGTCAGTCTCTAAACCATTTTGTAAAAGGTCACTAAGGTCA
>NW_015507925.1:17616-37832 GCF_001515645.1 Sinocyclocheilus grahami | reverse complement strand
ACTTCAAATTTTGGCCTACCATCCACTCCCATTATAAAGCATGGACTAGCCTGAACATTATTTAATATAACTCCAATTGTATTCATCTGAAAGAAGAATGTCATTAGGATGGCTTGAGGGTGAATAAATCATGGGGTAATTTTCATTTTTGGGTGAACTATCCCTTTAACGTAACTGATGATATTCTTAGCATTAAACGGCTTGTCACAAGCTGATTGGTTCATGTTGCATACGCAGCCAATGGGCTTGTTGCTTTACATTTAAATGGCTGATTAGCATTCGTTTGAGCATTGCAGTGCGCTTTCAGAGTTCCTCTGAAACTCAACAGCCAGATAAGTGAACAGTCTTTTGTTCTCATTTCAGTGCATTATTGTGTTCATCAGCTTTACATTTCTAAACTTGCAAACGTATTAGTCGTAAAACAATGCACAGGTATTCGAGAGAGGAGTAATTACTAAGCATATCGTATAACGGTAGCAGCAGCAGCAAGCGGTTTATCTAGTTAAGTATGTGAGAATACAACGTCAAAGCGTCACTGATTTTAGAACAGTAAAGTGAATTGTCATGGATTTTAGAACAGTAAAGTGAATTGTCACGGATTTTAGAACAGTAAAGTGAATTGTCACGGATTTTAGAACAGTAAAGTGAATTGTCACGGATTTTAGAACAGTAAAGTGAATTGTCACGGATTTTAGAACAGTAAAGTGAATTGTCACGGATTTTATCATCATTCATGAAACATTCGTAAATATAGGAGTAAATTCTGAGTAATTTGCGTGTAAAACGGACCTTCCCGAAAACTCTCCTCCGGATTCACAAACGCTTCGTAAACTTCCGATTTGATAGTTAAATATGCGTATGTTAATGAATTCCAATGATTCGTAAATATGGCACTCGTGCACGCTCAAACACAATTACCATAATCCCCACCTATAATTACAGCTACGCAAATTGCTTGTCCAGGAACGCAATATTCTTGTCTACTTTCTCAAGTTTGGCTCCAGTATATTGCATAAATGCAAAAAAGACTAATAGGCCATATGCCTAACGATAAATATTCACTAACGTGTGTCCACCAAAGCGTTTTTAGCCAGCTGAAAAATGTCAGGCGCTCTTCTGTAAACGACCAGCTGGTGGTGCTGGAGGACGCTTTGGTGGCAACAGCGTTTTTCCAGCTGAGACGCTTTGATTGCAATCATTTGGAATATCCACGGCAGTAACGCATTACTAGTTTCTCATTTTGAAGAATATTACTGAATATAAAAATGCAGTAACCAGCAATGTTAACTTCTCTATTGTTGTTCAGTTGTTGTACACGTAGGATGATTGGTCGGTGTAGCCTCGTATTTGTCCCACCCCTCCTCCATTGATCGGATGGCTGGGTAAAAAGTGACAGTGACAAGCGCTGCGTTTCACCCAAAGCTAAACAGTTTATCAAATCCCAGCTACAAAAAATAAAAACAGAGCAAACGAACTTGTAAAATATTATGATGGCAGTGCATCAAAATTCAGTGTCATCAAAATTCAGTGTCATCAGCCAAAAAGAACACAGAACGTTTTACGCACCATTTACACATGGTAGGGAGCAGGTGTAAATTTCTTTCGTACCAACTAACATTTTGAAAATACGACTGCTCTCATTAGAGTTACGAATGACCTGCTCTTATCATATGATCATGGTTGTATCTCTCTATTAGGGCTACTGGATCTTAGCAATGCGTTCGACACTATTGACCACGACATTCTTTTGAAAAGACTAGAAAACTTTGTTGGCATTAATGGAAGTGCATTAGCATGGTTCAAATCGTACTTATCTGACCGCCATCAATTCGTAGCAGTGAATGAAGAGGTATCATATCGATCACAAGCGCAGTATGGAGTACCTCAAGGCTCAATTAGCTTTACATGTTACCCTTGGGAGATATCATCAGGAAACACGGTGTAAGCTTTCATTGTTATGCTGATGACACTCAGCTCTATATTTCTTCGCGGCCCGGCGAAACATACCAATTTGAAAAACTAACAGAATGCATAGTTTGTATAAAAAAACTGGATGACGAGTAATTTATTACTGCTAAATTCTGAAAAAACAGAGGTGTTAATTATAGGACCAAAAAACGCTGCATGTAATAACCTAGAACACTGTCTAACACTTGATGGCTGCTCTGTCAATTCTTCGTCATCAGTTAGGAACCTAGGTGTGCTATTTGATAGCAATCTTTCCTTTGAAAGCCACGTTTCTAGTATTTGTAAAACTGCATTTTTCCATCTCAAAAATATATCTAAATTACGACCTATGCTCTCAATGTCAAATGCAGAAATGTTAATTCATGCGCTCATGACCTCAAGGTTAGATTATTGTAATGCTTTATTGGGTAGTTGTTCTGCACGCTTAATAAACAAACTCCAGATGGTCCAAAATGCAGCAGCTAGAGTTCTTACTAGAACCAGGAAGTATGGCCATATTAGCCAGGTTCTGTCAACACTGCACTGGCTCTCTATTAAACATCGTATATATTTTAAAATCTTGCGTATTACTTATAAAGCCCTGAATAGTTTAGCACCTCGGTATTTGATTTAGCTCTTATTGCATGATAGTCCTCCACATCCGCTGCGTTCTCAAAACTCTTTACCTAGAAATAATACCTAGAATATCAAAATCAACTGCCGGCGGCAGATCCTTTTCCTATTTAGTGCCCAAACTCTGGAATAATCTACCTAACATTGTTTGGGAGGCAGACACACTCTGTCAATTAAAATCTATATTAAAAACCCATCTCTTTAACCTGGCTTACACATAACACACTAATACATTTCTAATATTCAAATCCGTTAAAGGATTGTTAGGCTGCATTAATCAGGACAATAGTTAAAGGAACACTCCACTATTTTTGAAAATAGGCTCATTTTCCAACTCCCCTAGAGTTAAACAGTTGAGTTTTACCGTTTTCAAATCCATTCAGCCGATCTCCGGGTTTGGCAGTAGCAATTTTAGCTTAGCTTAGCATAGATCATTGAATCTGATTAGACCGTTAGCATCTAGCTCAAAAATGACCAAAGAGTTTCTATATTTTTTTCTATTTAAAACTTGACTCTTCTGTAGTTACATAGTGTACTAAGACTGACGGAAAATGAAAAGTTGTAATATTGTAGGCCGATATGGCTAGGAACTATACTCTCATTCCGGTGTAATAATCAAGGAACTTTGCTGCCATACCATGGGTGCAGCAGGCGCAATGTAATTACGTAGCACCTGAAAATAGTCCCCAGCATGCTCCCTGTGCAAGCAGGTGGTCACGTTGGTTATGTTGACGGAAGTTAGCCTATTTTCAGGCACTGCGTAAGGCGCTACTAGAAGGCTACAGGCAGGTGAGTCATATCAGGGTTGTATCAAATCTCTGCAGGAAAGTGGCCTGGAAGGGCCAAGTTTGCCCATCACTGCCCTAGGAGAATTGTTGTGCATCTGATTAACACAGTGGTTTTTCATCAAAGAAGACGTCTTTGTCGTCATCTCTGTTTGAAAACCTGGAATTGCAGTTACTTGCGGAATTATCTTCCTTGCGTGGGTTGTACTCTGGCACGGCTCCAGCGCAGATGAATCTAATGTTTTGAGGAGTATGTGTCACAGATTCTAGCCTACATCTTGGAATATATGACCCATATAAGAATTTTCACCAGATATTGTCATCTGAACAAGTAAGTAACAATTCTGCCACATTTGTTCTGACCAACTGAGGAAAAAAAGCATTACAATAAATCGTGCTACCAATGGTGATTTAATCTAAATGCGCTCATATCACATCAAACCGTGCAAATTATTATTATTGTTATACTTTATTCTCAGATTATTAATGTTAACAACATCAGCATTGCATGATTATGAGTATAGTGTGTGTGTGTGTGTAGATTTCAATTTCTGTACAGTCTAATCTCTAATTGTCATACCATTCGAATTTCACACCAAGAAATTCTTTTAACCCAAAAAGCAAACTATGCTCCCTTCGAACTGGTTGTCTTTAAAATACAAATCTTGTGTAATCCCAGGCTATCTGTAATCAGAAGCACATTTAAAACTGGAATATAATTTAATTTCATTCACATGTGTTTCATATAATCCTTTCTGTATTACAATCCGCCATCAAAATTATTTTTTGACATTTAATTCCAGCTGCTGTGAGAAAAGGCTATAAACGATCCGCCGCCTGCAGCATCCTCACATGTGATAGCCTAGTAGCCGGGACAACTTCTTTATGTTTACAGAAGTGATGTAATGACGCAGCACCATGCTTGAATTTCCCGCGAAAACCTACCCGTACAACTCAAATTAGAAAACATTATTATAAGCTAACCGTTGTGAATCGGGCTAAAGTAAGGCGATAGTTTTGAACACTGGCTGGTTATTTACTTGCTCAAATATTGATTTTGGATCATTTTTAACCAAAAAATGTTACAGACTACAGCTTTAAATAAACCTACGGTTACAACACCCAGGTTCACATTGTTAAGCCACTAGTTAATTTATCTGGGCTTCACTAACCCAGAAACACATTTAAGTCAAGTCACTAGTTTTACACTATCTGGTCAGATCAGGTACACACAGCTATAGTCCACTAGCGTTAAGCCATTCGGCAAAGCAGGCCCAGGATCACATAGATAGCAAACACGCGGTCTCGGCTCTCTGGAGCAGCAGCAGTAAATGTTTGGCAATAGATCTGCTTTTTTAGGGGATTTTATAATTTCATCTCTCCTGCCTTATGGGGATGCTTTCAAGCACATTATTGTATATCAGCAGTACATTTTCATACTGTCAGCACTATACACATTTTAGCTGTTGTTTATTTTCTCGTTCCAGCTTTGTTGGGGGGTTATTTTATATGCTATTTGTGCAGCAGCAGTATGTCTTAAGTACTAACAGCACCATATCGGCTTATGTATTGGCAGTAGCAAGTTCCTGTACTTGCTTGCAGCAGCAATAATCTACAAATACAGCAATAACCAACAGCAGCAGCAATTCAGCAGCAGCAGCAGCAGCATAGCAGATCTATTCCGCCAAGACCAAATACATTAACGTTGTCACATCCATTACCATGCTAAAATCTTCAGAGAGTTCTCATGATAGAAATAAAGGTAATCACTTCAGCTTTTGAAAATCATAATGTAATTACAATTATTATACAATTAATGTATACAAATAAATATATTTGGCACACATACTGAGATGACAGATAGAGAAACTCTCTCATTCACCATTTAATTAGCTATATGAAGAGGAAACTGAATGACATCGTTCTGCCTAACATCTCCTTTTGTAAGTAATATGGATAAGAAACAAAATAAAGGTAAGTGATAAGAATCTTTATTTTTGGGTAAACTATTTTATTCACAGCACAATCTCTCTTAAAATACCTAATGGTAGTGATGTGACACTTGAACCGAGGCATCGGAGCTTGTGTCAAGAATAAAGGGGTGTACCAGATGAAGCCTCGATTCGAAGCTTGTGTTGTTAACATAGAAATCACGTGACCAGTGACAAGCAAAGCTTCACTTTCTGTCCAGTCACATGCGCGATTCACTTTGCGTTTCGGAATGTTCGAATCCCAAGATCTTACATTACGAGTAAGTTTTAATTCGGACTTATTCAGTTACATTTTAGATACCCAGTCATACAAGTAATATGAATACAAATTATTTCAGAAAAATTAAATATTTGTCATATGCAATTCATATGTGTACATTATTCTTCTATTACATCATATTGATATTAGTACTGGTATTAAATTGCACAGTTTAATGGGTAAATTAATTTCAACAAACCTAAACACACACACTGTTAGGATTTTATTTGTGCACATAACTTTAATCGATCTATGGAATATGTGGTAGATGCCTTGTCTTATGGAGCGTCTTTCACAGGCTTTTGGCTGCTGTATTTTTTTATTAACCACCAGATGATGCTGTTTTCATGATTATGGTTTTTCATGTTTAATACTGTAAAGCTGCTTGATTTAAAGCTATCGATTGCATAAAGTACTAAATAAACGTGATGTGACTGGACTTTACTGGACTACTGAACCGCAGAGCTCGCGCAAACATCCACATTGCTGTAATTAGATGCTTTCTTAGCAGCTGCTTTCTCACCGCTGTCCGTTTTTGTTGTGTTTATTTCATTATTGAGAGGAAAGCACGCAGCATATATTTACATATTCATCCAAACGCCGCTCAGCAGCTTCATGTTCAGCTGGGTTTCGCGAACAAATCGTTCCACCAAATCGGACTGAATAGTACAAAATAGTTTGCATCTCGAGTCAGCACGACTGATCCACAATTTTCTAAAGTTTCTCACTTTCAGACATGCCTTACAGTCCCTATGACTCGAAATAAACCAATATCCCTGAGTATATGTTACTCCTGTAACTCCAACAGCACAGAAAAATGCTGTACAGACTAAGCGAACCCATGAGCATGAGCATGCTGAGCATGCGTGTACTACCGAACGGACGGTACTGCTACAGCAGTTCTCGAGTCAACAGTTCTCGAATCACCAGTACACTGAACCAAGAACCATTTCCTTCAGACACGTTCAACATACTGAGAACTGATGACCTGATGTTACTGAGCATGCGTGAAGCTGATATTAATATATTATGAGCGCGAGTGAACCGAGGACTTGAATGAGGGGGCGAATTTGAAAAATAATTTTTTTTAAAAACAGATAAAACTTGGAAAAGTGCAAATGGAACTAGTTATATTAAACAACATTTTAACATGATGAACATGCAACAAATATTCAGTAAAATAATAATCACGATAAATAGAATTTTACTATTTATTGTGTATGCACGTTATATTTTAAGCTTTATGAGCTGGATTTCTGTATGGTTACGGTTCTGTAATGGTTACTGTAAACAGTTGATGAAGACTTCACTTTCTTTATTTTTATATCTGACATCCGCGTTTACGCATCAGTGCCAGTATTGGGTGTTTTTGCATAACTTAATGTAAGAAACTTATCCAAGATGATGACGACGATGGTTATTAATTTTTATTTTAAGTTATGATTACAAATTACTTTATTTGAATGTGTCTGAATGTATTTTCATTTGCCAGGATGATAGAATTGATGTGAACCGGTGAACCTTGAAACCTTGAAACATTGAAACAAACTGTCCGAAAGAACCGGTTCCGGTATCGGACTCATTCTGAAAAAAGTGGTATCGTTGCATCCCTAATTGTATCGGCATTTCGTCCAGACAGAGCTGGCGTTTTGGGAGCCTGAAACTGCTATTTTTTTAAAACCGGGTCCCAGGTTGGATAAATCTGAAATCGACACCCTTGTGTTTTCGTGTGTACAGCCAATCTGTGTATTTTATGAAATGATGATGTCATCACCCCACGTCTTGACCCTAGTCAGGCACCGCTACGTCACGTAACAGCAACAACAACAATGGTGGACTACATGCTTGTGTTCGTGCTGCAGGAGCTACTGAGCCTATTAGCTTTACTAAAGCAAAATCAAAAATTACTAAAGCAAATATTTTTATATACAGCTCGCAAGGTTTATGCATGCTCCAAGTCTTCTCCGTTTTTAGTGTATCTCTGTGGCAGAATTACAGTGCCACATACTGGTCTGGCATGTATACTACATCGTTTTGAGTCGGTTTCAGTAGTTTCATGTGTACGCAGATATTTCTTGAAGATGCCATTGTAACAGATCGGCCAGGCTCCACCACTCCCCAATCACAACGATCCCTCTCACCTGAGTTCTGAGCACCTGCACCTGTCACCAATCAAGCACCTCATTACCAGCCTGCATAAAAGCACACACCTCAGACACCCTCACTGTCCGGTCTCATATACACGTAGAGGACTCAATGACTTTGCTACGACTGCCATTTGAATACTTCCTGCATTACTTACCGTCTGTGTTCCTCCTAGTGTCTCCTGTTCCTCCTAGTTCCCGGATCGCTGAGTTGTGTGCTCCTCCTGCCTGCATTCCAGCTCCTGTACAGCCAAAGACCCGGATTACCCCGCTCATCATATCCTTCGAACTATTCCCTCACCATCACATCCTCTGAACCCTACCCCAGTACTCTCTGTGACCCAATAAACCTATTTGATTTATACCAACCTGTTGCGTCAGACCTCTTCCGTTACAGACATGTTTACGGAACTTTTTTTTTTTTTTTTAGAATGAGGGGGAAAAAAAAAGATCGGACAAGGAAAGCTCTGGCTTCATGTGGATGTGGCCTTAGTGTCTGGTCTCATTTATCCGTATGGAGAAACCTACTTGGATACTCACCTGGTTCATGTCCTGTATCAGTTCCAGATCTGCAAACCACCATCCACCTGCAAGAAAACTGTTACCAGCAATTTAAGTCCATTGAATTCAACTCTGCTTCTGATACTCACTCGTATGCATCTCTGCTGTTCTACAAACCTTGTGAATAAACGTCTTGAGATTGAACTCCTATCCAAACTCCCTTCATATGTGGACTTACCTGTGCGATCTCTTCCCTCGTCTTCATCCTCTGTTCCGTGCATGTCTACTCCTGGAAACCTGTAAAAGAGTTTCACCATGTGTTACTGCCAAGCTAAGTCCACAGAGATCGCTACAGTGACACTACTTACTTCGCATAGCCAGACCTTCAGACTGACGGCAGAAGGTCTGGAAACCTTGGTCGCTTTGAATGGCAAGGACCGCCCAAGATGTCATATGACTGACAGATAAAGAAACCAATCACGTTTTGGTTTGTGCCATGTCATGTTTAGGTGTGTGGAAATGTCCTCACAATAACAGACTGGTGTGTAAATCTCTTGGACGTATTTGGATATGCATACAGGGTTGTGTAATAAATGCACAATAAATTTTAGTACATCAATTCTGTCTTAGGTTTGCTACACAAATCAGGATTTCTAGTGACTTAGCTAATAATAATACATAATAAGCCACAGGTGCTGCACAGTCCTGATACCATTTTTTTTTTAAAGTCTGCTAGGATGTGGCATAGGTGTTTTAATGTGCCACTTGTGGGGTGACAAATCTAGATTAATGTGAGATATGTAAAACATTTAAATTAATGTAGGAACTGGGTTATGCAAATTTAAAAATGTAAAGTATATGAGAACAAAATTTCTTTTTCCTAGTCCATTTGGAATCTATGAATTTTCTATTGGTTTTCAGCCTCCAGCGAGAACATTAACCGTTTTGAATACTCAAAAAATGATGAAAACTTCACAGTATTCACCTCCTAAATATGATGAATAAAATCTCATGTGCTATGTATGAGTCATCACAGTTTATTTGTTTAACCATCTCTAAATTGGAAAAAACTTTGTGATTCTAATCCAACTGTAAAACCCCTGCTGATAGTTCAGAAGGTTACAGTTTGTTTCACAAGAGTTTGGTTTATAAATACAAACATTTGAACAATTTATATATGAGGACACATTTGTGGTGTAATGCATTTAAAAATGATTGATGTGCTTTATGAGTTAGATATGGAAATGGACTTTTGAATCAGTGAATATAGTGGTTTAAGCAAATTGAAATGTGTTTTAAGAAAATTAAGTCTCGAATATGAGCCTGATATTTCTCAAATGATTAGCCACTGTGCACATAGTCTGTTTCACGACTTCTTAAACCATGCTTCTCAGTTGCATTTACATTTTGCTTTTGGGCTTTACCAGTTGTTTCTTTTTCAAAAGTTCTTGCTCAGCATCAGACTTCAGCTTGGAGGGAGATTACTTATTGGGTGGCCTTTTCCCTTTACATGAAATTGAAAAGGAAACAACTCTGTTTTCTGCAGAGACCACCGAATGTTTCAGGTAAGCAAGGATCTTTTAGCAGTCTCGGGTTATGAATGCACAATATTTTAAATTAAAGCAGCATTTCCTCAAAGTCCTCATTGCTAAACTGAATATTCAATTACATGCTATTAACTCCCTCACTTATGTTTTCAAGGCACATTTCCTCAAAATCTGGCTATCACATGTTGCAAGTAATGAGGTTTGCTGTTGAGGAGATTAATAACTCCACCACTCTTCTGCCCAATGTTTCTCTGGGCTATGACATTTTTGATCATTGTTCTAATACAAAGAATTTCAATTCAGTCTTAAATTTAATCTCAAAGAATGGCTCAATAAAACCTAAAGAAAAACTCAACAACTATCAGCCTAAAGTAATTGCTTTAACAGGACCATATGGAAGCACAAGAACTATTACTATTGCACCACTGTTCACAATGGACCTTATACCAATGGTAAATTTTCTATTTGTAAGGTTTACAACAAAATACACACTTACTTCCTATCTTTTGTTCAGAACTACAAAGTTACTATATATTTAAATATATATGAGTGTTTTCTTCTCTTTTAAAGGTGACTTATGGAGCTACTAGCTATGTGTTAAGCAATAAACTTCAGTATCCTTCCTTTGTAAGAACAATCCCTAGCAACAAAGACATGATAGAGATGATTATTCACATCATACGGTGGTTTGGATGGAACTGGGTTGCCTTTCTTGGTAGCCAAGACGATTACAGTTCAGATGGACTAAAGCTGTTTAATAAGTATATAAACAATACTGGCATTTGTTTGGCCTATCAAGAGGGTCTAAGTCTAAACGCAAACTACAGTCTAACGCTTAAAAAGATTGATATGCTCAACATCAATGTCATTGTAGTTTTTGCTTTGCCACAATATGCAAGCAAAATTGTCAAAGCAGCCATAGCGAACAACATCCAAGACAAAGTATGGATTGCAAGTCAAACATGGGCTATGAATCAACAGCTTCCAAAAGAGCCAGGAATTGAAAAAATTGGCACAGTCATCGGCATTACAGAGAGACTGTTGTCATTCCCCGGATTTAATCAATTTGTCTATAAAGCCAGAGGAACATCTGATGCTGACCATAATGATGCTGAGGGCAAAGTCAAGAGTAAGACATGCAATCAAGTTTGTCATTACTGCTCATTGCTGACTGCAGAGGAGATTATAAACGAGAATCCATCATTTTCCTTTGGCATCTATTCTGCCATATATACGATAGCTCATGCATTACATAAAGTTCTGCAGTGTGACATCAATGAATGCCAGAAAAATACGATGACCAAACCATATATGGTAAGCAAAGTTGAATCATTATTTCAAATACAGTATTGATGTTTTAATTAATTAAAAAATCAATATTAGTTTTTTATGAAACTACATGTTATACATTATATTGTTTTATTGCTTACATTATTTATTTATTTATATTGTATAATCTAATAAATGAGTAAAACAAAAGTAATATTTTTTAATGTTATATTATATAATATTAATAATAATATTTGTCTTTTTTTATTTGAACTCACCTTACAGCTTCTTGGAGAGATAAAGAAATTGAATTTTCCACTCAATGGCCGTCAGGTGAAATATGATGATAATTATGATCCAGCCATCAGTTATAAAGTTGTGCTCTGGCGCACTGATGTGAATCCTCCACAGTTTGAGACGGTGGGCACATATGAGAAACATGCAGAAATTACGTTTACCATCAACAACTCTCTCCTGCCATGGCATAACAAAGTTTCTGTACGTTTATTTATTTATTTATTTTGAGCCTTATTCTAAACTTTTAGCTTTACAAATTTTGTCAATCAGTTTTAAATGTTTCTCCAAATAACAGACTTCTATTTTAGCAAAAGGAATTTATCGTCATGATGAGTGAGTAAGGTTTGCCGTTGAGGAGATTAATAACTCCACCACACTTCTACCCAGTGTTTCTTTGGGCTATAAAATATTTGACCATTGTTCAAATACAAAGCCTTTCCATTCAGTCTTAAGTTACTAACCCATGCAGCAGATATTTGTTTCCATTTCAATAAAGACTATATGGCCTTATTTTAGTTGTCTGTTGACAGTTCTAAAAACAAGATCTAAGATATTTGTGTGTTTGAGGTAATTGTAATTTATGTTTTGTAAATTATAGTAAGTTTATGAAAATTACATTGTGTTCAGTTCCCTTTTTAAGTGGAACTTCAACGCTGCGTCGTGGAGTTGACGCTATAGGGAATGCCATCACTATGACTGGTGTCTGAAGCACATGTAAACGCGCCAGTAATCACAGGGGGAGGAGTCTGACAGGAGTGTTTTCCCTTTTGAGCATTCCCTGCCAGCTCTGTTGCTTTCATGTTGGTTGGAGAAGTCACTTTTCCAACCTGACTGATTAATTGTGACATGTCCAATTGTGAGGAATTAGATAAAGAGCGAGTTGAGGCACCTCCTCTGTCTCCCCATATATATGTTTGTGAGATTTTTTTATACCTCCCACCTTGTCAGTGGAGTAAGTGGATCCTTGTTTGTCTCCCTGCCTGAATAGTGGTAGGGATATATCTCCCCTTGGATGGCCCTAAGGGTTGATACAAGGTGAACAAATTTGGTGGTCAGTTTAATTCTCTCTACTTTGTTTATCTCCCTCCCCAACTATTGTTGGGTCTTAAAGTATGAATTTCACTCTCGTTTGGTTGGGTGTTCTACTATGGCCCTGGTTTGACAATGCTAATCAGTAGAGGAAGTTCGCCTAGAGGCGTCCCTCCTTGTTATCTGTCACATACTATGGTCTAGTGCTTAAACAAAAAAAGACAAAGCACTAGCTAAATCGGGTCTTAGGTAGAGTGCCTGTACTCAAGGCAGGGTTTAAGCTGCTCCCCCCCAGGTGCATTGGGGTCCCACTTGGAGGAGTGGCAACATTGAAGGATGTAGTGTGAAGCACTAATTACTAATGTTTTTAGCACCTTGCATGCTCCCTTTGGTAGGCTGCTTAAGTAACCCTTAGGGTAGAGCAGAGTGAGACTCTCTCTCTTTCATTTACCTCCCTCCTCAGCTGATGTTGGGATTTGAAGAAGGGATACATGCTCCCCTTTGTTAAGGTGCTTCTATAGGTCTCTCCAGGCAATCAGTATTACAAAGTGGCGAGTTGGATCGCCGATGGTGTCCCTATTTGTCATTATAGAATTTTATAGTTTAACCATTAACTATAGTGAGTACTGGAGAAGTGCCTCTACTTAAGTCAGGGTACACAAATTCCTTGTGTGTTTACACACACGTGGCGAATAAACCACATTCTGATTCTAATGAGTTTTCTTACCTAATAAATCTAGGTTGTTGAAATGGATTAGAAGCTCACCTGCAGGGTGATTGTATTGAAAATGCTCCCATCAGTAGCCTGCTCCCTAATAGCCTTGTTGAGATGCTTTGTCTCATTGCCATGCCCAGGGCTTCTCTGCTTGTCTCCTTCAGAGTTAATTATGTGTGTTGCAGGTGCCCTTTTAAACTCATGGGTGCTACGCTTGTGTCGTCATGGACTACTCAACCAATGATTATTGGCACGTGATTCAGACACCGGTCATGCTGATGGAGTTCCCCATAGTATCAACTCCATGATGCAGCACCTCGTTCCCCTTCACTGGGAACCATGGTTACATACATAACCTGAGACATTTACAGGCTGTGTTGTTTGAGAGCACTGATCGTAGTTTATAGAAATGTGTAAAACTGCTAAAGAAAAAAATAACTTTAAATAACACATTTTCCTGTTTGTTAAAGGTTCCTTTCTCAAACTGCTCTGTTGAGTGTAAGGTGGGACATTCAAGACAAACTGAAGGTTTTCATAGTTGCTGTTTTACGTGTAGAAAATGCCCGCCTAACAGCTATGTGGATTTTTCTCGTAAGTACCTCAGGTGGCAGTCAATGACAATTTTATATTTAAAAGGAGAGTCTACCTAAAAACAAAATTTCTGTCATCATTTACTCCTCCGCATGTCATTCCAAACTTTCCTGCAGAGCACAAAAAATTAATTTTGAAGAATGTTGTTAACCAAATAGTTTCCATTCCTATTAACTTGCATTGTATTTTTTTGTACATACAGTGAAAGTCAATGGAAAGTGTTTGGTTGTCAGCTTTTTTCAGAATATCTTATTTTACGTTTCTCCAAAGAAAGTCAAATAGGTTTGGAATTATATGAGTGTGGGTTCATTTTTGGAATGGAATATCCCTCTTCAGTCCATTCCATCACCATAATACTTTACTGGAGTTATGGTGCTATTTGAAGTCTGATTTGAAGACAAAATATTTTCCCACATCCAGTTACTATTGCTTTTGCCAAAATACTATACTAAACATTTATGTTATTAAATTTTTTTCAGGGGACCCTTATACTTGTTTTCCTTGTGCAGAGGGTGAATGGTCTGATGAGGGCAGCACGACATGTAAGACTCGCTCTGTTGTCTATCCTCAGTTCACAGAAATCGCCTCCATCACTGTCATGGTTTCTGCTGCATGCCTAATTATTCTCCTTATTGCCATATTTTGCCTTTTTGCCTACAATTACGACACGCCAGTGGTGAAGTCTGCTGGTGGCGGCATGTGTTTCCTCATGCTGACCAGTTTGATTATGTCTAGCATAAGTGTGTTCTTTTTCTTTGGAAAACCAACATTTGTATTTTGCCTCTTGAGAAATGTCATATTTGCATATTTCTTCACTGTCTGTATTTCCTGTTTGACTGTCCGTGCCTTTCAAATTATTTCTGTTTTTAAAATGGCTACTCAATTCCCTAAGTTGCACAGCCTTTGGGTAAAGCACAATGGCCAGAGTCTCTTCATTGCATTTGTTTCTTTCATTCATTTCATTTCTTGTGTGATCTGGATGACTGTCGACACTTTCAAACTCATTGCTGACTCATGGACTTATAAAGATCAACTTATGCTCATGTGTGAAATGGGGAACACTATAACATTAACCATAGTCGTGTTTATAAGTTGGTTTCTTGGTTTCCTGTGTCTATTGTTTTCTTATATGGGAAGAGATCTGCCGAAAAATTACAATGAGGCCAAATCAATAACATTTAGTCTCATTTTGTACTATCTGAGCTGGATTGCATATTTCACAGCATACCTCACTCTCAAAAGCAAATACATTGTCGTTTTGAATGCAGTGGCCCAGGTATCCAGTATAAATGGAATTCTCTTCAGTTATTTCATACCAAAATCTTACATCATTATATTCCAACCACAAAAGAACACTCCTGCATACTTTCAAACTTCTATTCAGAATTACACCCAAACCATTAGTAGGACCTAGACTCAGACATTAGTATTTTTATAGAAAGTTAACTCTTAAAGGATTAGTTCACTTCCAGAATAAGAAAATCCCTGATCATTTACTCAACCCCATGTCATCCAATATGTTCATGTCTTTCTTTCTTCAGTCGAAAATAAAATAAAAATGTATATACTTTTTTTAACCACAAATGCTCGTCTTGCACTAGCTCGACTTCATGCATTACGTTGTCACGTTGGAAAGGTCACGTGTGATGTAGCTGGAGGTACTGACCCAGTGTTTACAAAGTGAACATACAAAGACAGTCAAACACCCTTTACAAAAAAAGGTGAAATAGCGATGTCGGACGATTTTGAAGTTGGAGGAGAAAATGAGATGAGAGTTTTTCACCCTACCCTACCTTTTTGAACTGGAGCGCACAGATGAAGAACTAACCACGCGTGATCTTTCCAACGTGATTATATCGTGTATTCCCAGTAGGCAAATATATCTGTGTAACAGTGCTATACTTAAAAGTTATATACACCTTTGAGTGATAAGGAAACATGCATGAATGAGAAAATAAAGAGTGGGATGCACTTGATAGAGTTATTAAGTGCAATAAGCAGTGAAAAAGAACTCAATCTGCTGCTCGCGCTGACTGACACACAGCCGAAGTGCATGCACTGAAAGCCCCTCTCTCGACAGCATGTGATCGCGAAAACAGATCTCTTTTGTTTTATTGTGCTTGAATGGTCAAATACGCACACAGTTATCTCAATATGCCCATTGTGTGCTGTATATTACAGATAAAATAAAATATATTAAATAAACACAGTCAGTTATGTGTTAAACAAATGTAAAGAGTTGGGTGAGAACCGGATGTGTATCAGTATACTGGATCTGTGCAATTGGTTTAAAAGGGACAGCAGTCTTTTTTACCTGCTGCTGTCTGTCATTAATTTTAATCACTCACTGCACTTGACTGAATCACTTTTGGATCTTTCATAAGTTCATGTTTGATTGGTACAGTGAAGACTGTGCAATGTTTTATTTTGCCACTTTATTCAATTTCTGTAATATTTCTTACTACGTTAAATAAACCTAGCCTACTGTAGCTGAATAAATTAAAAGTTTATTTCATGTTTATTTGTTCTATTGCTTTTGTAATTTGCTTATTTTTCTTATTTTTAATTACAAAAATAAAATAAAATATATTGAGATATATATCGTTATCATGAAATAAAATTTCTAATAGCATGAAATAAGATTTGGGTCATATCGCCCAGGTGGGAGGTAAGACAATTTTAAAATGTAGCGCATATTGTATCAAAAGCCATGGATTTTCTGAAATTGTATAATGGAGATGTTTATCTCCTGTTCCTATGAATGTATGATTCTTTTAATTCTACTGTTTAGCATTCGAGAAAATAAGAACATTTGCCACCAATTTAATAATAATCAAAGATTTAACAAAATCTTGGATAAATGTAGAAAACCTTTCAAAATGATGAATACATTTTTAAGGATTGATTAGCCTATTTCTTATATTTTTAACAGAGGTATTTTAACTGGATGCACACGGTTCACAGAATACTATACTATATTATAAATAATATATTTTTGGGGGAAGGGTGACAATCTGATACTAACTGACACTGTCAATTTATACGCATTTTGAAATCTGTAATATGTCAACAAATGTGCATAAATATCATACAATATGAAATCTTTATTAAAAGAGTTACTGGTAGTACAGACAGGCAGAGTTCAAACACAAGCGTCAGGTATAAACTAGGCGAAACAGTAGCGTAATCACAAGACAGGCAGTGGTTCAGGGCAGATAGCAGACAAAGCAGAGAATAACCAGGTGGACGAGAAAGTAGTGATGTGACATTTGTACATTATTCTTCTATTACATCATATTGATATTCACACTGGCATGAAATGGGTTCATGAATTTATCACAGAGAGAAATTCAACATATATACACACACACACACAGAGTAGTCTTTTATTTGAGCATGTAACATGAAACTATGTATGGAAACTATGTAAACTGTCTATGGAATGTGTGGTGGCTGCTTCATCCAACAAAGCGTCTTTTTAATTTTTTTTTGGCTGCATTATTTTTTACTAACCACCAGATGGTGAGATGTTTTCGACACTCTCAAAGCTTTGAATCTTTTCCCGAAACAATCAGAGTAAAGCCTCAGTGCTTCATCATGAAGCTTATTTTGCCCATCCTTACAAGGAAGAATCACAAAGGCAGGCAGCATAGGGTTGAAACAGGGTAAACAATCCAGGATCACTCATTCACTATTCCCTACATTAGGTCACTAATTCAGTTCACTAGAAGGAGTGAATGAAAACGAGTAGTGAATTCGGACACTGAGTGCACCGGAAGGAATGCCGCTTTTGCATAGTTTGTGCTTGCTGTTCATTAATCATTTGAAACTAGCAGCTCCAGTAGTAAGATTAAAGGATTTATCTTGAACTCTGTCATGGAAATTATGTATAAACCCTAATCAAACAATTTAATAATCAATTTACAATGAATTTATACCCGTGTTGTACATTATGCTGTACGCCATGGATGAGCGCTTTGTAAAAATTAACGGATTGATTATTCAGCTGCGGGCACCATCTTCTGGCTTGATGCGGGAATTCATTCGGCTCACGGTGCATTATGGGCATTCTCTAGCCATTGAGCATGCAGCAGTTGTACACTCGTTTTTGCAGTGCATTGTGGGATTGAATGAGTGCACTCGAGAACGTCCACTATGATTTCGGACACCACTAAAAATGGCTGTTCCCTCAAATAGTGCCCTATTTAAGGGTATAGGGGGCGATTTCGGACACAGCCCAGGGGAAAGAATAAGTACTTGGGTAAAGGAGCCCTCTGGTGCTGATTGGAGGGAGCCACAGAGGCTTGATCCGTGACCGCATGTAA
Source organism: Sinocyclocheilus grahami (assembly GCF_001515645.1). NCBI lineage: Eukaryota > Metazoa > Chordata > Actinopteri > Cypriniformes > Cyprinidae > Sinocyclocheilus > Sinocyclocheilus grahami. The sequence goes on along the minus strand of NW_015507925.1, from coordinate 19,799 downwards.
GAAAATGTAAATATGTAACAAATGCTGATATGATTTTTAAGTACTGTGACCTGGTCAGATCAGATTGCACACCATGTAAGAACAGGTATTATCCTGCCATTTGAATTTGGCCTCATAATTTGATTTGTATGACTGAATCTGGTCTCTTCGCCAAACAGCATTCAAAGCAGAAAGAGAGGCCGCTGACATTATCTTCTGCCTCTTCCTCTTTCTTGTTCCATTTTTTTTAGTGAACGATTGTATGACTTTTTTCACAGTATTTGAGACAGTGTAGAACAAAACGCTTTTGGCAAGAGACATATTCGATTTCATTAGAAGTGCTATTTACAATGTTTACAATGTTTTTTCAGATATGTAGATATACACATCAAAACTGTATATCACGTGGAAACAACAAGACTGTATTTACGGTCTAGCAGAAAAATCATGTGTTTCTGGCACATTAGCATAAACAATTTATGCCTTGCTGTATACATTCAATCATTTATTCAACTGAAACTCAATATTTAACATTATGAAAACCTGTAAACCTGTTTGATCCAAATGGTCATCCAATTTTACCTTCAGCAAAACAAACTGAAACTTTGCAAGTAATTTATTCAGTTTGAATTAACCTATTTTTATTTAATGTTATGGTTTATTGAACTCCGATTTTTTTTTTCAAATGCTAAAATTTTAGATTAAATAAATGTATTATATGAATAAAAATTAGGTATCGAGGCTAGTTGTTAGTAATGTTAAAACTGTGTATATAAAATTATATGTTGTATCTTCTGTTGTTTGTGATGTGGTGTAACACTCTACTTAAGAGATTGATGTAAACTTTGTGAGTATAGATATGGAAATTGTCATTTGTATCAGTGAATAGTGGTGTAAGCAAATTGTGAAAAAGGCTTGATCCATTAAAATAATTGCCACAGATTCTAGTTTCATGACCAGCAGTCCATCTTACACCATGCTTCTGAATTTACACTTTCTTTTTGGCCTTTAATAATTGTTTCTTTTTCAAAGTTTCTTGCTAAGAATCTGAGTTTAGCTTGGCAGGAGATTACTTATATTATGAAGTTCAAACATGTGACACTTCTGTTCCCAGAGGCCATTGAATGTGGAAAGGACATTTTTATTGCAGCAACATTTCCTCAGTATTTAATGTCAAGTCCCCTTTCTAAAACAAATCTTCCATTAACTTTTCCAACTGCTCTGTTGAGTGCAAAGAAAAGTTTGGTAACACTTTCTATGAAGCCTGTATTCTTAAGGCATTATAATGAATGCATAATGCATTATAAAAAAACCTTGTAACATGTTGTATCATCTCATGAATATACATAAGTTTTAATATATTATAATATTTACTTATTTGTGGTTATAGCTTTAAGAGTATGATGATTTATAACGCAATGAACACGTTGCATCCACTTTTACAATGGATTATATTTCTCATAGTTATAATGTATTATAAGTATCATATCTTGCCATTTTTCTTATGCTACTTTACTTAAAGCAGTCAGAGACCACTTATAAGTAGTAATAATAAAAATAATGATTTTTTTCTTCTCTCAAACAGCCATAAGATCAGATATCAGATCAGATGAATGTGTAATATGACACATTTGCTTTGAACTATTTTTATTGTAATATCAGTTTGATGGTACCCTTTAAACAGCTGTTGATAAGTGACTCTGCAACTACATATCAACTAGCGATCATTAGAGTATTAGTATGTCTGTGTAACGGGGCTGACGAGACGTGAGACTTGTGGATCCATCTGCAAGCTTTATTTAAAGAGACGTGGTATAACAGGCAGGGTTGAACAATGGCAAACAGGTATATGGCGGGCAAAAACACAAGAATAGTCCTAGGGCTAGCGTAGGTCACCGATCGGCAGACAGAATCACAGGGGCGAGACGAGAGGGAGAAATCCAGGAAAACAGGCAAAAGATCAGAAACTGCAAAAACAGGCAAGGCAAAACAAGGAAAACACGGAGACTCGGAAAGGGGTACAAGCTAAACAATACTCAGCCGAGAAAGGTGGTTAGAGTGGGTGTTATATAGTGAGTGAGGTTATTAGAAACAGCTGTGTGCAATGAGTGCAGTCAGTGCAGTGTGCAAACCGTGCAATGAATAATGGGATATGTAGTCCAGGGTGCTATGCAACAGTTTGTGTTGTGCGAGAGTCAATGTAA
>NW_015507925.1:16387-16609 GCF_001515645.1 Sinocyclocheilus grahami | reverse complement strand
GAACAGGACAGGCAGAGAGTTCATAGCCAGCCTCCTTGGCCGGAACAGGACAGGCAGAGAGTTCATTGCTGGGCGCCACCACCACGCAAGGAACTGAGGCAAGTGTCGCCATCTTGGGAGGTTCTGCAGCCTGTGCCGCCACCTCCGAAGAGACTACAGTGGACACCATGGCCTCGGGGAGCACAGCAGTGGACACCGCTACCTCGGGAGGGTCTGCAGCGT
>NW_015507925.1:16131-16338 GCF_001515645.1 Sinocyclocheilus grahami | reverse complement strand
AGTACGCGGCCCAGATACACCATAAAGCAACCCCCCATATGGGAAGTGCTGCAAACAGGGGAATGAGATCATAAATAGAAGAGTTAGAGTGAGTGGGTTTGGGGATACTAGCGGTGCGTTCAGACACCAGCGGTGCATCCCTCACACTGGATACCAGACTGAGATACCGAAGGGCTGACCTTGAGAATCTGGGAGTGACAGACAGGA
>NW_015507925.1:14465-16121 GCF_001515645.1 Sinocyclocheilus grahami | reverse complement strand
TTCAGATATGTAGATATACACATCAAAACTGTATATCACGTGGAAGCAACAAGACTGTATTTACGGTCTAGCAGAAAAATCATGTGTTTCTGGCACATTAGCATAAGCAATTTATGCCTTGCTGTATACATTCAATCATTTATTCAACTGAAACTCAATATTTAACATTATGAAAACCTGTAAACCTGTTTGATCCCTCCAAGCACTGTCATTTTCTCAATTTCAAATGGTCATCCAATTTTACCTTCAGCAAAACAAACTGAAACTTTGAAAGTAATTTATTCAGTTTGAATTAACCTATTTTTATTTAATGTTATGGTTTATTGAATTTGATTTTTTTTCAAATGCTAAAATTTTAGATTAAATAAATGTATTATATGAATAAAAATTAGGTATCGAGGCTAGTTGTTAGTAATGTTAAAACTGTGTATATAAAATTATATGTTGTATCTTCTGTTGTTTGTGATGTGGTGTAACACTCTACTTAAGAGATTGATGTAAACTTTGTGAGTATAGATATGGAAATTGTCATTTGTATCAGTGAATAGTGGTGTAAGCAAATTGTGAAAAAGGCTTGATCCATTAAAATAATTGCCACAGATTCTAGTTTCATGACCAGCAGTCCATCTTACACCATGCTTCTGAATTTACACTTTCTTTTTGGCCTTTAATAATTGTTTCTTTTTCAACGTTTCTTGCTAAGAATCTGAGTTTAGCTTGGCAGGAGATTACTTATATTATGAAGTTCAAACATGTGACACTTCTGTTCCCAGAGGTCATTGAATGTGAAAGGACATTTTTATTGCAGCAACATTTCCTCAGTATTTAATGTCAAGTCCCCTTTCTAAAACAAATCTTCCATTAACTTTTCAAACTGCTCTGTTGAGTGCAAAGAAAAGTTTGGTAACACTTTCTATGAAGCCTGTATTCTTAAGGCATTATAATGAATGCATAATGCATTATAAAAAACCTTGTAACATGTTGTATCATCTCATGAATATACATAAGTTTTAATATATTATAATATTTACTTATTTGTGGTTATAGCTTTAAGAGTATGATGATTTATAACGCAATGAACACGTTGCATCCACTTTTACAATGGATTATATTTCTCATAGTTATAATGTATTATAAGTATCATATCTTGCCATTTTTCTTATGCTACTTTACTTAAAGCAGTCAGAGACCACTTATAAGTAGTAATAATAAAAATAATGATTTTTTTCTTCTCTCAAACAGCCATAAGATCAGATATCAGATCAGATGAATGTGTAATATGACACATTTGCTTTGAACTATTTTTATTGTAATATCAGTTTGATGGTACCCTTTAAACAGCTGTTGATAAGTGACTCTGCAACTACATATCAACTAGCGATCATTAGAGTATTAGTATGTCTGTGTAACGGGGCTGACGAGACGTGAGACTTGTGGATCCATCTGCAAGCTTTATTTAAAGAGACGTGGTATAACAGGCAGGGTTGAACAATGGCAAACAGGTATATGGCGGGCAAAAACACAAGAATAGTCCTAGGGCTAGCGTAGGTCACCGATCGGCAGACAGAATCACAGGGGCGAGACGAGAGGGAGAAATCCAGGAAAACAGGCAAAAGATCAGACACGCAAAAACAGGCAAGGCAAAACAAGGAAAAC
>NW_015507925.1:12136-12563 GCF_001515645.1 Sinocyclocheilus grahami | reverse complement strand
TTGACTCATGACGATCAACTGTGACTAGACTCGACACATGACTATCAGCTGTGACTTGACTAGACTCATAAATATCAGCTGTGACTTGACCAGACTCAGGATAATAAACTGTGACTCGATTTGACTCATGACGATCAACGGTGACTAGACTCGACTCAGGAAGATCAACTGTGACTAGACTTGACTCGGGAAGATTAGCTGTGGCTTGACTGAACTCAGGAAGAACAGCTGTGACTAGACTTGTCTCATGATAATGAATTGTAACTTGACTTGACTCATGACGATCAACTGTGACTTGACTAGACTCATGACTATCAGCTGTGACTTGACTAGACTCATGATAATAAACTGTTACTTGACCTGACTCATGATGATCAACCGTGACTTGACTAGATGCTGTTGTGTCCGCCATCTTGTGAGTGTGCTC
>NW_015507925.1:10020-12110 GCF_001515645.1 Sinocyclocheilus grahami | reverse complement strand
CACTCACAAGCTGTAGTAAGATACTGTGCAGATCTTAAATAAACAATGTCAAGATATGATACAGTCCATTATTCTGTAAATGAAGTAGATTTAATATGGTGTTCATTGTGTGTTATAAATAATCATACTCTTAAATTTATAAGCACAAATACGTAAGTATTATGATGTATTATCACTGTTGTTATGATTATTCATGAGTTGATATAACATATTATAAGTTTTTTTATAATGCATTATGCATTCATTATAATGCCTTAAGAATACCCTTATAATGTATTATAAATACGGGCTTCATAGAAAGTGTTACCAAAAGTTTTCAAGGAAATATTATGGATTTCACAATTGTTTTTTTTCTGTTTAAAAAGATGTTTGAGTAACCATGTGGGTTGTTCTTATAACTATTTTAACCAGTGAACAGCAACATCCTGTGGGTGGGTGCTTGAGCACCAGCCCCTTTTCCCCTTGATGTCCAAAGTGCCCTTTTGTCAAGGCAAATTTTTTTTTGGTAATTAAACTCCCTTTTGTGAAGGAATGCCCAATCTAACTATTAGCAAAATTAAATAAAATAATCCACATGATGACCTGACCATCTCTTTCGGGAAGATCCCTCACGCTGTCACAACCAGGACAAAGAGGCAGACAGGCAGGATCTGTCACAACCGGGACAAAGAGGCAGACAGGCAGGATAATGTTAAGCAGAGAGTTTAATCACAGGAACTTAAGAGAGGCTTCCAACCAAAAAGAGTTCAACATAGGCAGTAAGGGAAGCAAAACACAGTCTTATCTGGGTCGGCGCTCCGATCCTTCGGCCGAGAACTGGGGATTCCGAGGGGAACAGGCAGACTGGAAGACGAGGAACCAGGACAGAATAGCTTGCAACCTTGTGACCAGTCGATGAGTGAATGAAGTGAGTGAGTATTTGAGTGGTGTGGTAAGTGGGTGCAGGTGTCCGTGATCAGTAATCAGGTGATTGTGAGCGGGTGTAGGAGGCTGATTCGGCTGGTGAGGCAGGTGTTTCCTGACATTACCCCCCCCACGAGATTGACGGCGAGGACGACCGCGGCCTCTGGGAGCGGGGCGGTCTGGATGAGAAGTCGTTGAGGAGAGATGGGTCCAGTATGTCCTCTCAGTCCGCCCATGACCTCTCCTCAGGACCGTAACCCTCCCTGTCTATAAGGTATTGAAGCCGGCCGCCTCGCCGCTGGGATTTCGAGGATCTCCCTGACTGGCCTGAGATGGCCTCGTCGGGGACGACCTCGGGCGGAGGGGGGGTACCTGGTGTTCTGTGGAGGGAGGGAGAAGGGGATAAGTGAAGGGCTTTAGCAAGGACACATGAAAGGTGGGGGAGATCCGATAATGGGCAGGCAGGTGTAACCGGTACGTGACATTGTTGATGCGCCTTGCTATGGGGAAAGGACCTATGTACCGGGGACTCAGCTTCTTACTGGGCCGCCAGAGGCGGATATCCCGGGTGGACAACCAGACTTGGTCCCCTGGCTCATAGAGGGGATTGTCGTACCGACGAGTGTCTGCGTTGGCCTGGTTCCTCCGGACGGCCCGCTGGAGATGGATATGTCCCATACCCTCTCGCTCTCACGGAACCAGTGATCTACCGCTGGGACTTCTGAGTGATCCTCGGTCCAAGGAAACAGGGGCGGCTGGTAACCGAGCACACATTGGAAATGGGGTGAGTCCGGTGGTTTCCTGGCGTAAGGAATTCTGGGCGTACTCGGCCCAGGGTAGGTACTGGCTCCAGCTGTCTTGGTGGTCATGACAGTAGGCCCGGAGATACCATCCGATCTCTTGGATCTTCCGCTCGGTCTGGCCATTGGTCTGTGGGTGGTATCCCGAGGACAAACTGACGGATGCTCCCAGGAGGCGGAAGAACCCTTGCCAGACCCTGGAGGTGAATTGCGGTCCTCGGTCCAAAACAATGTCCTCGGGGAGGCCGAAGTTCCTTAACACATGCTGGAAGAGAGCTTCGGCGGTTCCCAGGGCGGTAGGTAGTCCCTGCAGGGGAATGAGTTTGCAGGATTTAGAGAATTGGTCAACGACCACTAGGATGGTCGTGAATCCGTTGGAGGGAGGTA
>NW_015507925.1:0-7293 GCF_001515645.1 Sinocyclocheilus grahami | reverse complement strand
ACCAAAAAGAGTTCAACATAGGCAGTAAGGGAAGCAAAACACAGTATTATCTGGGTCAGCACTCCGATCCTTCGGCCGAGAACTGGGGATTCCGAGGGACACATTTTTCCTATTTTTATCACAGAATAAGGCAGGAAATGTATTTTATAGTTTCTATAATAAATGATATGTCAATCAGTACTGCATTTTTCATATAGTTTATATTACCTGGTGATAACTTGAAAAACACACATAAACCATATATTTTCGTAGTCGTGTGTTTATTGTCTTCACGTTTCATCAGTAAATCATTTCTGATTTTTATTCAGCTCAGCTACAGTGATAGCCGGATGCTTTTGTTCATATTAGAGGTTTTCTGCACGTCATAAGCTATTGAGTCTGTTTTGGAGTTTCTGCGTGAGAGAGCCCTCCGGCTTCGAGTATGAATGAAAGAAACACACACTGCATGAGAGTTCAGTGCTCCTGATATTCACATCTCCTCATTTTGGATATGAATAAAACGTCAGGTCATACAAAGACTATCGATACTGTCTCTTTGAATTTAAATCTAGAAACCTCCACATGAACACACCCGTCCGAATAAAGTTTAATAAAAATATTTTATTAAAATTAAATATTTATTAAATATAAAAAATGCAGCTAACGTAGTTCTACACACAGCAATATAAACAATGGTGCCTGTTCTCTTTCGTTCTTGCCGTTTGATTGGGAAAAGTTTAAAAGGTGTCGAAGGGTCTTGTCTTTTTATGTTATCTGACTAAAAACTATTCATACTTTGAACTATTATTATTACAGTATTTATTTAAAAAACGTAGAGTGCCTTAAAAATATTTAGCACAACACTGGTAAAACAGGATTATACTGATTTTCTCATCCTCCAAATTATACTCATCAGCCCTGTTTTTATTATCTTTAATAATAATAATAATAATATCATCAATAATATAATTCCGTTTCTAATTCCAGAGTAATTAAGAGGTGCAAAGAAAAATTATTTAAATTTTAAACTTAAAATGGTCTTTCCTGTTCTGTGTTTATTTTTCAAAACTGCGTCACGGCATTTGCTGCTTTATCAATACAGAAGCATCCGTTTCAATAAACGTATCAGCAAGAAGCACAGCTCTATTTAAAGCCATGTTCCATGTGCCCCTTTTATACTTTGAGCACCTGCCCCTCCAAAGGTCTCTGCACGGCCCTGCCTAAAATACATATTTTACAGTCACTGTTATCCATATTGATTATAAACACAGTTAAAAAGCTTCCTACCAGTGGCCCTCCTTCACAAAACTTAACAGCACCGTTTTATCATAGTTAGAATGCAAAATGTTTCAATACAAGTGTGACCAGAGCATTATTTCCTGGTTAGATTCAGATGATAATGACTACGCTATCCTGGGATTTGCACCCAACGAAATACAATAAAGGGGACACAGGTTTGGTGGTACAATAAAAAAGCTTATTATAACAATAATATTAAACTCACAAGATTAAAAGAACAGTTTTCCAGACATTATATATGCGAAGGCCAAATCAAATCAAAATCAACATTTCTAAATTAAAGAAATGTTGTACCTTCCCCACCAAAGGATATGTATACTGTATAACACAAAAAGAAACCGTGCTCTCAACCACACATGTCTGCATAGCAAACAATAGGAAGAGGGACTCAAAACCTCATGCTGCAAACTCACAACTGTGTGCTCCACCCAGGTGACTAGCCTCCCCCTCATCACACTCAGCCTTGGCTCAAGCTAGAGAAAAAAAGAGAAACATTTGTGGGTCCGGTACAAATATTAATTACTCCTTCAACATAAGAAGAAAAGAAAACAACATACAATAAATGACAACATCAGTTGATAATGGTGTACAGCGTCCTACCTCGCTCTGGCAATAAACCCAAGATTACACAGTAGCGTACCAACATGGCCTAAATGGCCCGATTCAAACTAATCAAACCGAAATCTCAAAACAAAAAAAAACAAATGAAAACACAATCCTAATATAATTACAAAAAAATAACAAACCAAGCTCAGAAAAACAGCAGTGCGACCCGCCGCTAACCACGAGCCGCGGGAGACTGCAAAACAAAACATGCCAATGAAAAAAAGAAACTCATTCAATTAATATAAAACAATAACTAAATCATACGTACTCAAATCCACGAATCAACAAACATCAAGATGTTAAAAGGCCTTCACAAATGTTACACTAAAAACACACAATAGAAAACGATAATTCAACTAAACAAAACAAAATCAAACCAAAAACATAGCATTGCGATAGCCTTCCTACCTACAAGCTTTCATCAAGAGCTTGACACAACTCCCAGGAGACTTGACAGGAACGGCTACAGCGACAACTTCAAAGAAAAGAACAAACCAATACTATAAACACTAAATCGAGTGATTCTGCGTATAACGTCAGCCACCTACCTCACCTACCGGAAGAGGGGCGGGCATGACAACATCTACGTTCTAATTACCTGCATTTAAATACACAGACCTTTATTATCCCAATTACACATTTCCAATAAGGGATAAACAAATAAAGGGGAAATCCCACCCCACGCTGCTACACAAGCATGTGTAAAATGTAATTTATGCAACATTTCAAACCTTTAACCCACAGGGTAAAAATCAACCTATGGCAACAGTTTAAGCCAAGTCTCTATCATAAAAATAAAGTCTAATTCATGAGATACAAAAAAGTCATTGAGTACATTTACATGGACAACAATATTCAGATTTTAACACGATTAAGACAATACCCTGATTAAGAAACTACCATGTAATCATTTTTGATTACCTTAATCTGACTAAAGTCATACTCAAAGTAAACACAAATCGAATTAAGACATGTTGAGTATTCCTATTTTAGTCGCATTACTGAAGTGCAGTATAGACATGTACACACCTTAATCACATTATTACCATCGTGTAGGACTTTTTGCCACATTTTGCGACAGGATACACACACGGCAGTGGTCAACCGTTTTACAGCAAACAAAAGAGAATGGCTTCAACAACGCTGTTGTCTGTTTGCACGTATAGCATGACAAATAATTAACTGCAAGCTTTCAGTAAATTAAAAATGAAACACCCAAAACTGTATATGGCATCATAACGAAGACGAACTATATGTTTATTCGTCAAATTCTGGAGGGGACGTCGGATGGCGTCGCGGGGGGACGTAATGATGTGTGTCTTTAATCTATCTATGTACTCTAACATGTAAAATGGGAACATGAAAGGAATATTCTAAAAGCAACTCATGTAAACACCTTAATCGTAATATTGTCTTATTCAGAATAAGGTACATAATTAGATTAAGAAGCTGTGACAGAGCTTGTGCTCCCACATGGCTAAAACTATTCAGTCATCAAGGTAATTCATGACGTGGATTCCCGTCTGCCTCAGAAGGGAGAAAGCTGCATCCATGCAATTGTTAAAAGTGTATGGAGCCAGAGAAAGTCTGAATGGAAGGACTGTATATTGGTAAGCTACCCCCTCAAAAGTGAATCTTATGAACGGTCTGTGATGGGGGGCTATTTGGATATGAAAAATTTTGTTTTTTTAGATTAACTGATAAGAACCAATCCCCTGGGCAAACCTGCATGAGGATATGTTTTAAAGTCAGCATCCTGAATAGCCACCTCATTAAGGCGTGAATCAGTAGCCTGAGATGGGCCTGAGCCCACCATCTTTCTTTGGGACAGGGAAATAACAGCTGTAAAAACCTGACTCGCTTTTCTCTGGTGGGACCATTTCGACGACTCCCATCGCCAGCAGACACTGCACTTCTGAGAAGAGAATGTGAGTATCGTTGTCCTGTTTGGACCACACCTTTGAAGCTCGGAGGTCTGTGAGCAAATTGAACTGAGTAACTTCATTTTATTGTTTGCAGGACCCAACTTGACATGCCCAGGATGGATTTGCAAGTCTGCAGCTGGGCGGCAAGGGATCAGAGTTTTTTGGATGGCAGGTCACTGCACAGAGGCAGGGAACTGACCACTGAGTTGTTGAGAAGAGAAGAAGTGCTCTTTATAGCCAGTTGGTCCGTTGGTCACAGAGGTAGTTTGCTTGGGCGCTCAAGCACCATCAGACTGGCCAGGGCAGTTGTGCTGCGCAGCTCCCTAAAAGCCTTGGCCAGACTCGTCCATGGCTTGGAGGAGTTTGGCCTGGAAAACTTGGAGGACTGTCATAGTGAGAAGCACTGAGCCCACCTGTCCCGGTGCTGAGTAGGTGGTTCTTCAGGGCTTGGACGGCTGAACAGCCTTGGCTTTGCTACGATCAAAAAGTACTGAAAACAGCTGAAAAAAAGCGATGACTGACTGGGAGTGCACTGTTCCCCACTGAGCCTGTACCTACACTTAGCACTACATTGTTAGAATCTGTATTCCCACCCTGCCACCCACTCCCACCTCCTCTGCCTGTTTGATATCCTCTAAGTGAGAAATGTCTGCCTGTTCTATGTCAGCTAAGAGAGATGGCCACACTTCTGCATCCTCACGCCCTACTGTGTTGGACTTTTTACAAAGTTAAAAACATGATGAATCCCACTTTGGCAGTTGTAGTTTTTATGTGTGCTGAAAAAAATGAAAGCGGTGAAAGAGGAAGGGATACTAGCTTGAACTAAGCAGTTTTATGTTTTAGCACAGTGTCGTGTTGATTTCATGTTGCATTTTAATGGCTGGTCAGTAAACGTGAGTCGTAGCAGCACTGTCACTGACACTGTCAGAAAATTATCGTAGGCTATTTTTGGTTGCAAGACCGTGAAAACAGCCATCTTTGAACCTCTCTCACTGTACGACATAGGACCACCATTTTGGAGCCATAATTTCTGAAATCGCTACGAATGTTTCACTGCCACGATCTCCTGCTGGAGTTCCTATGAACTCCACCAGAGGGCATTTCACCTCTGACATTTGCCAATCTACCCAGACTATATTTCCCATAATCCTTTGCCGGACTCATCATCATTGATTGCCTTCACCTGAATCTCATTACCTCATCAGTCTCACTCTATTTAAAGCCTGGTTCAACACACACACATTGCTCAGTATTGTTAGCCTGTAGCGTGTCCTAGTTCCCCTGTTTTCAAGTTTTTCTGTTTCCTTATCTTCATGGTTTTGATCCCTGGACTGTGTATCTAGTGATGGGAAAATGAAGCTTTGCGAAGCACCAAGGCTTTCCCCTGAACTGTATCCTAAAAAGGTTCATTACTGAAAGCTTTTCAAGACGGTGCACACTAACGTCATCTTGTGTTCAAAAGGTGGAAAAAGCTGCCTTTGCGTCCCAAACGACCCAGCCATTTTTGGACTGTTTCAGATAATAAATTAGTTTGTGTTATGAATACCTGTATAAAGCAAAGAAAATATGAAGTCTATATAAATAAGTCTTCATGTCAATCATTGTATTACTCATGAATAAATGAGTCTGTGAAAAAATTTGTGGAAAAAATAGGCAAGGATGTATGATCAAAATAACGGAAGATTATCATTGAAGATTGGTTAGTTAAAGTGTCCGTGAACAAGGAATTAATACAAAATGATCATGCAGAAAACTACACATGCAAATATTTATTCGTATTATGATTTATTATTTTCAAAGACGTGAAGGACACTTGAAACTGCGCAAGTTTTTAGCGTTATTTGAATCAGAATATGAAGCAGTCACGTGGTTGTGTGCGAAAACGACGCTTCGGATGTCACAGATCACGTGGTTTTGGCAAAACGAATCAAGCTCCGATACAGTGCTTCACTGTGAGATGTTTCGATTTTTGATACAAGCTTCGAAGCCTCGGTGTCGAACGTCACATCACTATGTGCACCTTTTTTCTGATCATTTGCTGCCTGCCCTGACCTTTGCCTGTTTACTCTTTTGTCTCATCCTGTATTATACCTGTTTGCTGTTGATTGACCCTGCCTGTTTTGACCACTCTTTAAAATAAAGCCTGCACTTGGATCCTCAACCTTGTTGTCACACCTCCCACGTTACATTCACGATGCCAATCTTTTGTCTAAGACAGCCGAAAATCGTGCAGTGTGTCCTGGGCTTTAGAGGGGGTATATTGTAATGGGCCAGCTGTGATTCAGTTCTGTTTTGAGTTAGACTGAGTTAGTTTTGCATTGTTTCATGTTAGTTCATGTTTCCTTTGTCCCTGTTCATTAGTTGCCATGGTTTTTTTATTTGCCTTTGTGTGGTACATCTGTGTCTAGTTAATTATCTCATTAATCCTTAGTGTATTTATAGCCCTCAAATTCAATTGCTCCTTGTCCATTATCATCTATGTTTGCGGGTGTCACGGACAGAAGAGGAGAGACTCAGGTAATTGCAAAAGAGACATTTATTGAACAGTCAAAGAAGAGCAGGAGACAAGCGATGCAGGCTGAGAGTAATATAGTCCTTCCTATTTCCAGGAGCGGGCACACAAAGAAGACGGGATGAAGACAGGATCTATGGCTTGCAAAGTGTTAAGTTGTAAAGTTGTAATGTAGTGAAGAGATGATGCTCAAGTTGTGACAAATCTGGATGTAAAGCTCAACGGAGAGATCAACACAGAAAAGATCTTCAGCAGAACAGATCAGACCCTATATCGTTGTCACGGAGCAGGGGGAAAGAGACACATGGGACTGATTGAGGATGCTTTCAATTATTTGTACAAGTGAGATGAGAGAGGAGAGGCTGAGCTTTCTTAGTCTGAAACAAAAAGAGAGTTTTGTGTTATTACCCTGATGTTGAAAAGAGATGGATATGATGATTCCCAGAAGCTTGAATGTGACAACAGACTCATTTATCTCCAGGATGACTGGTTGTGCTGGCTGTTCCTCATGTTCTTCATTTATTCATCTTCCTCTAGTCATCCCAACAGTACACAGTCCTTAGAATTTCACAAATACATGTTTATACGATCACCTGAATAAAAAAGGGTTGTTGATTAAGTATTCTTCAGTCTTGTTGCCTGGACACTAGAATCAGAGCAGCCGGTGCCTGGAGAAAATCTAATTTTGACAAAAATATGAGTTTGATTTGATCTCTCTACACTGAAAAAAGTGAAACGACCATGGATTTCTATGTTGTTGGAAAATGATCCTTAAACCTGTTTTGTTCATTTTGTCTAGAAGCAAATAACATTCCCCACAGGAAAAAAAATTAAATAAAACCATACGTTCCGCAAATCAGTGTACATGTTTAATTTTTAAAACAAAACATTACATTTTAACACCAATACCTAATAAATACCAAATATTAGAAATACCTAAAACATACTGTATCAGTGGGTTTCTTAGCTTTT
>NW_015507924.1:32283-37868 GCF_001515645.1 Sinocyclocheilus grahami | reverse complement strand
GGGCCGGAGTGACACCGGTGCTGCTCCTGAGACGAGTGATGGCACAACGCCGGCTTCCTGCAGAGACAAGCACACTTCCTGTGACGTCATTCGACATGACAGAAGTGCACAGAAGACACGAGCGTACCTGCAGAGCTGCTTACAGCGCGGCGGTTTGGTGCTTTTCTCTCTCCCGCAGGGCACAGAGATCACAGTCGAGCCGCAATCACACCGCACCTCCACCATCTCCGGACACGGATAACAACTGCCTGAAAACACACGCACACACACACACACACACACCAGCTTTACCAAGAAGCAGCGGCTGATCTTCTGACTGGTCTTGACTCCAGCCGTCACACACTCTCCGTCTGACATTTGGATATCAGAGCTGCGCGCCGAGATAGCTGGCGTTTGCCAGATTATACTGTTGTTCCAGACACACATTTGCATTCAGCATACAGCAAGTGAAGGAGAACGAGGCATCAGTGAACATGTCATCAGTGTGAGATGACCTCTATCCTCCATTACCTTTCCCCCACACACACACACACACACACACACACACTTCTGCTCTGAGAAAAGGTCAGCTCATTCACGCAAACGAACTGGATAACAGCACACAGGAAGCGCTTCTGGCCCAGCATGACCGTGACACAAACACAACAGCCAGTCATACGTCTGCTCAAGGTTTCCGTCGCTCCCACACTCCTGTGTGCCCTGCGGACAGGAAGCACTCCTGCTGTCACAGGAAGTGCTCCCGCCGCCGGTGGCTCAGCCGTTGTGTGAGAGAGAGGGAGAGAGAGAGGGACGCCTTTGGAAAAATAAAGTCAAGAGATTATGAAGAATCACTCCTACAGCTGGGCTGAAAATACAGATTTCTCGATTTGAATCGATTCTCATTCTGATGAACCGATATCCATTCTTAAATACCAAGAACCGGTCTGTGCTGTCGTCAGTAAACAAAACTCCAGGAAACATTATTTGTAGCAGGCCACCCATCTGATAAACCACTATAAGCTTAGTGCTTTGTTACTTTTGATATGAAAAAAAGTCTCAGCTTATCAATTCTGGCCATGTTATTATAAAATTCAAACAAATGCGGTTTTGCTTCTTTTTAATGTGTGCTGACAGATGGCTCATCTCTTCTTCTTTACTATTAGTTAGAGCAGCAATTCAACATGATTGAACATCAGAAAAAACAGAACTTACTGAAATCAATCACGTCTTGGAAAGATGTCAATAAAACAGTTTATGCTCAATAACGTCACATTTACCTCAAGAAAACCATTCAATGACCTAGAAAAATAACTCGAAAGGAGGAGCATTTTGCTAAATATATACACTACATTACATATTAATGGAGCGTAGCGTTAGTTCTGGCAGGTCACGTTAGTCAAGCTCGCATCAGCTGACTCTCAGCTGATCCACGTCTGCCTATAGGAATACGACGCCAATCATAATTCCCTTTATAAGGTCCTTTCAGTCCTTATTCAGCAGCTATCGCTTTGCTCAGCAGCTAAGCTTGGCATTGGATATTTCTTCTCGAGTCAGACCACCGAATTACGTTGATATATAAAATAATCACTTAGAACATTGATGATATCTGCTACATTAATCATTAATGTTGGTTCTGTTCAGTTTACCCTAGGGGGGGTATTTATGCTCTTATACATGCTAGGCTGCCCAGAACAGAACCATACCTCCAACCTAAAATGTATGCTAATTGTAAGTTATCTTTGACGATAGTGGTCCTGACAGAAATGACATTTTACTTCAATATTTAATGCGTTTGAATAAATCCATCATGAAAAGAAGTGACGATGTCCTCTGTTTAAATCAGGGCTTCTCAACTCTCGAGGTCCACTTTCCTGCAGAGTTTTGCTGTAACCCTGATCAAACTCACCTGCCTGTAGCTTTCGGGTGATCCTGAAGACCTTGATGAGCTCGCTCAGGTGAGTTTGGAGCTGAACTCTGCAGGAAAGTAGACCTCGAGGCCCAGAGTTGAGAACCGCAGGTTTAAATGTTTTTATTTCAACAACAAACCAGAGTACAAACAGAATTATATCATTGAAATATAATATTATAATTTATTATTATATAAACTGCTTTATGTGCAATTTGAATGTTTAATAACAAATCTCTTTAATATTATTGTAATGTACCAAACGGACAGGTTTTACTGTGTAGTTTGCAGCATTATAATAATAATAATAATAATTCTTCTTCATTACATTTATATAGCGCTTTACATTGTGAGGGGGATCTCCTCATCCACCACCAGTGTGCAGCATCCACCTGCATGTTTTGACTGTTTATATATTCAAATAATCCAAAATCAAATCAAATTGAGATTGAAATTGAATCAAATCGCAAGCTTGTGAATCAATATTAAAATATGTGAAATTTGTCTCAATACCCAGCCCTACTAGCTCTAGCCCAGAAGCACCCACTTAAGATAGGAAGAGACCGTCTGCTCATCTGAAAAACACTGTCTGATGGTTTGCAAATATCCAATCAGCCATGATGTGGTGGATCCTCAAAACACAAAGCATTAAGGCTGTCTTTTTTTTTCCGAATTTCGAATATTCGTCGAATTTAAAATAAAAATCCACGTCCAAATGCAACGTCGAATGCAAAAATCCACGTCGAATCCAAAAACGTTGCATTCGAATTTTAGGTGTGCGTTAAGACTTATCAGCGGCGCACGAGATGCGATGACGATGTAAGTGTCGTCACATTATAATGTTTTCTTAGTCTATCCAGTTGAAGTCACTGGATGCGGCACTGCTGCGTTGTTCATTAAAAATATAGCGGAAAAAGAGAACATCAAAGCGGAGAAGATCTTGTTTACATCAAAACTGAAACCAAGCCGTTCACACAGAAAGCATATTTCACGCATTTTCTAGAGGGACATCTATCACCGTTGCACTCGCGTCTCACACAAAAGAGCCACATGTTTAGAAAGCCATGTAAAATTAATGCAAGTTCAACTTTGAAAAAAACTTATCTCGAGACTTTATGGCGCGTTTTTCCCCATCCCACTGCAACACGTGTTTTTAAATGAAAAATGTACTCTGTGTGATTGGTTTTCGGCTCTTTGTATTAAACGATGCATACATACATGATGCTGTTTTGTTTATAGTTGTTTAAGCAACTTAATTATAATTGGTTTATAAACATTATTTTAAACATTATGCACTTTTTTCACAGATAGTCTGTTTTCTTATGTTTTGAGGACGTGCATTAGTAATATTTTGCTCGATGCGCCCTCTTGTGGCCTCAAGAGAGAAGCCAAAAGCTTTTCTTCACCCTAACTGAAATTATGCATTTTAAATTAGAATACAATTCGAATTTTGATCATATTTAAGTAAAAAATTTGAATTTAGTTTTTCAGCCATTTTGACAGCCCTACAAAGCATGCAGCTGTGGTCGCTCACAGTCAGGCTCACGGCTGACCCGTGTGTGTTCAGGGATGAGTGTGTGTTAGTGTTCACCTTGGTGACACACAGACGGGCATTTGTGGTTCCTGCAGCCCAACATTCGAGTGCAGCTCATGTCACACGGAGGGCAGCTCCCTGGACAACACTGCAAACACACACAGCTATCAGTGACACAAACACAATGCGAGGTGAAGTGTGAATGAGACGCACTCGTGTGTGTCAAAAAGATGTGTGTGTCACAAACCTTTCTCTTGCACTGGTGTCGGCTGCAGGCCCGTGTCTTGTTGCATTTGGACTCGCAGAGATATTCCTTATGACAGGGCAGGAGTTTGCTGTAGCGGCCACATCGGCACGTCTTTTCTACCTCCTGCACACACACACACACACACAGGTTAATTTCCCTCTAATCAGTATCTACGTTCACACTGGGCTTTGGTTTCAGGAAACGGTTAAATTTCTTCTTTGTAAATGCAAGCCTGGGCTGGAATGCCAGAAAATTCGATCTGGTTATCAGAGCCTCCTAACATCATCAGGATCAATCCTGGAACATGTTTTTTCATATTTCATATTGTGAGATTAGCATTGTGTATCAAACCAAATCATGGCATGAATGTATCGTTACACCCCTAATAATAATGCAATGGCAGGACAGTTAGAGGAACACCGCCTGTGTAAGACGCTAGCTAGTGTTACGGCTCGTGTGTGTGTGTGTGTGTGTGTGTGTGTGTGCGCGCGAGTGAGTGAGCGTGTGTGAGTTTGTGTGGTTTCAGGAAACGGTTAAATTTCTTCTTTGTAAATGCAAGCCTGGGCTGGAATGCCAGAAAATTCGATCTGGTTATCAGAGCCTCCTAACATCATCAGGATCAATCCTGGAACATGTTTTTTCATATTTCATATTGTGAGATTAGCATTGTGTATCAAACCAAATCATGGCATGAATGTATCGTTACACCCCTAATAATAATGCAATGGCAGGACAGTTAGAGGAACACCGCCTGTGTAAGACGCTAGCTAGTGTTACGGCTCGTGTGTGTGTGTGTGTGTGTGTGCGCGCGCGAGTGAGTGAGCGTGTGTGAGTTTGTGTGATTGAGTGTGTGAGTGAGTGAGTGAGTGAGTGAGTGTGCACCTGTCGGCAGGTCTCACAGGCTCCTCTGTGGCAGCGCATTGAGCAGGTGTGTAAACCACAGTCCAGTTTCTTCCCACAGGTGTCTCCACAGGTGGGCACATCCACCGTACATGGTAACACACTCTCTGAACAAACACAGCACTGAATGAAACACACCGGAGCCCTGCAGAACTGCTTGATGAACATTAAGTAATATCTGCATCCACATGCTCAAGTGCAGAACGGTTTGTTCGAGGAACCAATCCTACTCCATGACATGGGAACTAACTCTGATTTTACTCCAATCAAATTATAAACTAAAACATAGATGTCTTTTTACAAAACTTTCATTTTAAATGTGATAAATATGATTTTACATGACAGCTTGATTCTATTAACTAAAACATGTGCATTAAATCAGTACATGATGTTTTAATGGGAAGGTAAAATACAGAAAGGTTTGTGTGAGGGTTAGGCGACACAAAATACCATAATATCTCAAAACCAGGGCTGGCGATTGAAGTATATCATTGTCATATGCAAATATTATTTTTCTGTCATTAATGCTTCAACACATTCATTTCCATTTTAAGTAAATAAACTAAACAACAGGCTGCTAATAGTATGTGTGTGTGTGTGCATGTAAGTGTGTGTACTGGTATTCACTGTTATGTGGACCACAAGTATAGTAATACAAGTATAGAACTAGCAGTAAATTCGGACTCTTGTGGGGACATTTTTTGGTTCCCATGAAAATCCAAGCTTATAAATCAAACAGAATGAAGTGATTTGAGTGTAGTTTTATGTGAGGGGTGGAATACCAGTGTGTGTGTGTGTGTGTGTGTGTGTGAGAACTTACTTGTCTTGCCACAGGAACAGGATCGGTTTCCTGCACGAGGACATTCTCCACACACACCTGTGTGACACACACGCTCACATGTGTGATTCCCACAGGACAGCGGACGACCACACACCTGCACAAACACACACACATCATACAGCTGTTACAGACACACACACACACATCATACAGCTATTACACACACACACACACACAC